>NW_028232582.1:5000-27760 GCF_054491065.1 Syngnathus leptorhynchus | reverse complement strand
TGCGGGATTATGACTGAACGCCTCTAAGTCAGAATCCCGCCTAGACGCGGTGATACCATTAGCGCCGCGGCACTCCGGTTGGTCCAGCGATAGCCGGCCGGCGTCCTACGCCCCGGTGCGCGGAGCCGTACGATACTGGCCCGGGGTGCTCCATGATGACTGTGGGGCATCCCACTCCCGGTAAACGAAAAAGCATGTTGAGAAGAGCCTGGTGCTAAATGACTTGCATACGACCTGATTCTGGGTCAGGGTCTCGTAAGTAGCAGAGCAGCTACATCGCTGCGATCTATTGAGAGTCAGCCCTCGATCCAACCTTTTGTCGGCCGGTGTCACCTCCGGGGGCCGGTCGGCATCCCCCCTCCGGGGTGGGCCGCTACCAGGGGCGTCATCGGACTTTGAAGAAATTACGCCGCGGCGGAAGACAGCGGGAGCGCCCGGGGATGAGGCAGCATGCCCGGGCCGCGGAGGGGAGGAGGCAGCCTCCCCGGGGCGGAACTTAGTCTCCGTAGAATGACGGCGGGCGGGCGTGCGTAAAGGGCGCGTCCGGGGATGAGGCAGCATCCCCGGGCCGCGGAGGGGAGGAGGCAGCCTCCCCGGGGCGGAACTTAGTCTCCGTAGAATGACGGCGGGCGTGCGTAAAGGGCGCGTCCGGGGATGAGGCAGCATCCCCGGGCCGCGGAGGGGAGGAGGCAGCCTCCCCGGGGCGGAACTTAGTCTCTGTAGAATGACGGCGGGCGGGCGGGCGTGCGTAAAGGGCGCGTCCGGGGATGAGGCAGCATCCCCGGGCCGCGGAGGGGAGGAGGCAGCCTCCCCGGGGCGGAACTTAGTCTCCGTAGAATGACGGCGGGCGTGCGTAAAGGACGCGTCCGGGGATGAGGCAGCATCCCCGGACACCAAACCGGGCATCAGCCCCTACCCGCCGGAGCAAAAAAAATCCACTCCTGGTACCTAAAATTTTCCTCCGCGGCGGGCTGGGGGCCTAATCTTTCTCCGGGCCGGGCGGCAGGCACTTTCTCCGGACACCAAACCAAGGCGTCGGCCCCTAGCCGCCGGTGCAAAAAAAATCCACTCCTGGTACCTAAAATTTTCCTCCGCGGCGGGCTGGGGGCCTAATCTTTCTCCGGGCCGGGCGGCAGGCACTTTCCCCGGACACCAAACCAAGGCGTCGGCCCCTAACCGCCGGTGCAAAAAAAAATCCACTCCTGGTACCTAAAATTTTCCTATGCGGCGGGCTGGGGACTATAACCTTCTTCTTCCCGCCCCACCACCATCAACGTCGGCCACCACCACCAGACCGCCTCCCCCAGACTTCCAGAAGCGAAGCCGGTCCCCAAGCACCACCACCACCCCGACCGCCACCGAGGCACCCGCCGAAGGCGGGTGCCGAGTTCACCGGCCCCAAGCGACAACCGGTCACCGAGGCACCCGCCGAAGGCGGGTGCCGAGTTCACCGGCCCCAAGCGACAACCGGTCACCGAGGCACCCGCCGAAGGCGGTGCCGAGTTCACCAGGCCCCAAGCGACAACCGGTCACCGAGGCACCCGCCGAAGGCGGGTGCCGAGTTCACTGGCCCCAAGCGACAACCGGTCACCGAGGCACCCGCCGAAGGCGGGTGCCGAGTTCACTGGCCCCAAGCGACGGCGGTCACCGAGGCACCCGCCGGAGGCGGGTGCCGAGTTCACCGGCCCCGAGCACCAGCGGTCAGCCACGGAGGGTGCTGGATCATCCATACTTCCAGAGCTCCAGAGCTCCATAGCCCCGGAGCTCCATAGCTCCATAGCCCCGGAGCTCCATAGCTCCATAGCCCCGGAGCTCCATAGCCCCGGAGCTCCATAGCTCCCATAGCCCCGGAGCTCCATAGCTCCATAGCCCCGGAGCTCCATAGCTCCATAGCTCCATAGCCCCGGAGCTCCATAGCCCCGGAGCTCCATAGCCCCGGAGCTCCATAGCTCCATAGCCCCGGAGCTCCATAGCTCCATAGCCCGGAGCTCCATAAGCCCCGGAGCTCCATAGCTCCATAGCCCCGGAGCTCCATAGCTCCATAGCCCCGGAGCTCCATAGCTCCATAGCTCCATAGCCCGGAGCTCCATAGCCCCGGAGCTCCATAGCCCCGGAGCTCCATAGCTCCATAGCCCGGAGCTCCATAGCTCCATAGCCCCGGAGCTCCATAGCTCCATAGCTCCATAGCCCCGGAGCTCCATAGCCCCGGAGCTCCATAGCCCCGGAGCTCCATAGCTCCAGCCGCGGAGGGTGCTGGCTGGTGGCTCCATAGCTCCATACTTCCATACTTGCAGCCACGGAGTTGGCTAAAATTGCACTAAGTGCGAAAGCCCATTCATTTACAACGGCGTGTCCGCCAGGCGGCGACATTTCCCCGTTACCGGGTGCTGCGCGGCGGGTGAGTGACAGAGCTTATCCGAGCGGCTGGAACTCTGCGCCGGCGTGGTCGAGCGTGAGGCCTCGCCCTTTGGCTGCCTGGTACCTAAAACACTTCCATTGATCCAGCACGGAGGGTGCTGGCTGGTGGCTCCATACCTCCAGAGCTCCAGAGCTCCATAGCACCAGAGCTCCATAGCTCCATAGCACCAGAGCTCCATAGCTCCATAGCACCAGAGCTCCATAGCTCCATAGCACCAGAGCTCCATAGCTCCATAGCACCAGAGCTCCATAGCTCCATAGCACCAGAGCTCCATAGCTCCATAGCACCAGGGCTCCATAGCTCCATAGCTCCAGGGCTCCATAGCTCCAGGGCTCCATAGCTCCATAGCTCCAGGGCTCCATAGCTCCATACCTCCAGAGCTCCATAGCTCCAGCCTGGGTGGCTGGTGGCTCCATAGCTCCATACTTCCATAGCTCCAGTCAGAGAGTTGGCGAAAATTGCACTAAGTGCGAAGCCCATTCATTTACAACGGCGTGTCCGCCAGGCGGCGACATTTCCCCGTTACCGGTGGCTGCGTGGCGGGTGAGTGACAGAGCTTATCCGAGCGGCTGGAACTCTGCGCCGGCGTGGTCGAGCGTGAGGCCCCGGCCCTTTGGCTGCCTGGTACCTAAAACACTTCCATTGATCCAGCCACGGAGGGTGCTGGCTGGTGGCTCCATAGCTCCATAGCTCCATAGCACCAGAGCTCCATAGCTCCATAGCACCAGAGCTCCATAGCTCCATAGCACCAGAGCTCCATAGCTCCATAGCACCAGAGCTCCATAGCTCCATAGCACCAGAGCTACATAGCTCCATAGCACCAGAGCTCCATAGCTTCCATAGCACCAGAGCTCCATAGCTCCATAGCACCAGAGCTCCATAGCTCCATAGCACCAGAGCTCCATAGCTCCAGAGCTCCATAGCTCCAGCCTGGGTGGCTGGTGGCTCCATAGCTCCATACTTCCATAGCTCTAAGTCAGAGAGTTGGCGAAAATTGCACTAAGTGCGAAAGCCCATTCATTTACAACGGCGTGTCCACAGGCGGCGACATTTCCCCGTTACCGGTGCTGCGCGGCGGGAGAGTGACAGAGCTCATCCGAGCGGCTGGAACTCTGCGCCGGCGTGGTCGAGCGTGAGGCCTCGGCACTTTGGCCGCCTGGTACCTAAACACTTCCATTGATCCAGCCACGGAGGGTGCTGGCTGGTGGCTCCATACCTCCATAGCTCCATACCTCCAGAGCTCCATAGCTCCATAGCACCAGAGCTCCATAGCTCCATAGCACCAGAGCTCCATAGCTCCATAGCACCAGAGCTCCAGAGCTCCATAGCACCAGAGCTCCAGAGCTCCATAGCACCAGAGCTCCATAGCTCCATAGCACCAGAGCTCCATAGCTCCATAGCACCAGAGCTCCATAGCTCCATAGCACCAGAGCTCCATAGCTCCATAGCACCAGAGCTCCATAGCTCCATAGCACCAGAGCTCCATAGCTCCATAGCACCAGAGCTCCATAGCTCCATAGCACCAGGCTCCATAGCTCCATAGCTCCAGGGCTCCATAGCTCCATAGCTCCAGAGCTCCAGAGCTCCAGAGCTCCATAGCTCCATAGCTCCATACTTCCATAGCTCCGGAGCTCCATGGCTCCATACTTCCATAGCTCCAGCCTGGCCTGGCTGTGGCTCCATAGCTCCATACTTGCAGCCACGGAGCTGGCGAAATTGCACTAAGTGCGAAAGCCCATTCATTTACAACGGCGTGTCCACAAGGCGGCGACATTTCCCCGTTACCGGTGGCTGCGCGGCGGGTGAGTGACAGAGCTTATCCGAGCGGCTGGAACTCTGCGCCGGCGGTGGTCGAGAGTGAGGCCTCGGCCCTTTGGCTGCCTGGTACCTAAAACACTTCCATTGATCCAGCCTCGGAGGTGCTGGCTGGTGGCTCCATACCTCCATAGCTCCATACCTCCAGAGCTCCATAGCTCCATAGCACCAGAGCTCCATAGCTCCATAGCACCAGAGCTCCATAGCTCCATAGCACCAGAGCTCCATAGCTCCATAGCACCAGAGCTCCATAGCACCAGAGCTCCATAGCTCCATAGCACCAGAGCTCCATAGCTCCATAGCACCAGAGCTCCATAGCTCCATAGCACCAGAGCTCCAATAGCTCCATAGCACCAGAGCTCCATAGCTCCATAGCACCAGAGCTCCATAGCTCCATAGCTCCATAGCTCCAGGGCTCCATAGCTCCATAGCTCCAGGGCTCCATAGCTCCAGGGCTCCAGGCTCCATAGCTCCAGGGCTCCATAGCTCCAGGGCTCCAGGGCTCCATAGCTCCAGGGCTCCATAGCTCCAGGGCTCCAGGGCTCCATAGCTCCATACCTCCAGAGCTCCATACCTCCAGAGCTCCAGAGCTCCATAGCACCAGAGCTCCATGGCTTCAGAGCTCCATAGCACCATAGCTCCATACCTCCAGAGCTCCAGGGCTCCATAGCTCCATAGCTCCATAGCTCCATAGCTCCATACCTCCAGAGCTCCATAGCACCAGAGCTCCAGAGCTCCATAGCTCCAGCCTGGGTGCTGGTGGCTCCATAGCTCCATACTTCCATAGCTCTAAGTCAGAGAGTTGGCGAAATTGCACTAAGTGCGAAAGCCCATTCATTACAACGGCGTGTCCACAAGGCGGCGACATTTCCCCGTTACCGGTGGCTGCGCGGCGGGAGAGTGACAGAGCTCATCCGAGCGGCTGGAACTCTGCGCCGGCGTGGTCGAGCGTGAGGCCTCGGCACTTTGGCCGCCTGGTACCTAAACACTTCCATTGATCCAGCCACGGAGGGTGCTGGCTGGTGGCTCCATACCTCCATAGCTCCATACCTCCAGAGCTCCAGAGCTCCATAGCACCAGAGCTCCATAGCTCCATAGCACCAGAGCTCCATAGCACCAGAGCTCCATAGCTCCATAGCACCAGAGCTCCATAGCTCCATAGCACCAGAGCTCCATAGCTCCATAGCACCAGAGCTCCATAGCACCAGAGCTCCATAGCTCCATAGCACCAGAGCTCCATAGCTCCATAGCACCAGCTCCATAGCTCCATAGCACCAGAGCTCCATAGCTCCATAGCACCAGAGCTCATAGCTCCATAGCACCAGAGCTCCATAGCTCCATAGCACCAGAGCTCCATAGCTCCATAGCACCAGAGCTCCATAGCTCCATAGCTCCAGGGCTCCATAGCTCCAGGGCTCCAGGCTCCATAGCTCCAGGGCTCCATAGCTCCAGGGCTCCAGGGCTCCATAGCTCCATACCTCCAGAGCTCCATAGCTCCATACTTCCAGAGCTCCATAGCTCCATAGCACCAGAGCTCCATAGCTCCATAGCACCAGAGCTCCATAGCTCCATAGCTCCATAGCTCCAGGGCTCCATAGCTCCATAGCTCCAGGGCTCCATAGCTCCAGGGCTCCAGGGCTCCATAGCTCCAGGGCTCCATAGCTCCAGGGCTCCAGGGCTCCATAGCTCCAGGGCTCCATAGCTCCAGGCTCCAGGGCTCCATAGCTCCATACCTCCAGAGCTCCATACCTCCAGAGCTCCAGAGCTCCATAGCACCAGAGCTCCATGGCTTCAGAGCTCCATAGCACCATAGCTCCATACCTCCAGAGCTCCAGGGCTCCATAGCTCCATAGCTCCATAGCTCCATAGCTCCATACCTCCAGAGCTCCATAGCACCAGAGCTCCAGAGCTCCATAGCTCCAGCCTGGGTGGCTGGTGGCTCCATAGCTCCATACTTCCATAGCTCTAAGTCAGAGAGTTGGCGAAAATTGCACTAAGTGCGAAAGCCCATTCATTTACAACGGCGTGTCCACAAGGCGGCGACATTTCCCCGTTACCGGTGGCTGCGCGGCGGGAGAGTGACAGAGCTCATCCGAGCGGCTGGAAACTCTGCGCCGGCGTGGTCGAGCGTGAGGCCTCGGCACTTTGGCCGCCTGGTACCTAAACACTTCCATTGATCCAGCCACGGAGGGTGCTGGCTGGTGGCTCCATACCTCCATAGCTCCATACCTCCAGAGCTCCAGAGCTCCATAGCACCAGAGCTCCATAGCTCCATAGCACCAGAGCTCCATAGCACCAGAGCTCCATAGCTCCATAGCACCAGAGCTCCATAGCTCCATAGCACCAGAGCTCCATAGCTCCATAGCACCAGAGCTCCATAGCACCAGAGCTCCATAGCTCCATAGCACCAGAGCTCCATAGCTCCATAGCACCAGCTCCATAGCTCCATAGCACCAGAGCTCCATAGCTCCATAGCACCAGAGCTCCATAGCTCCATAGCACCAGAGCTCCATAGCTCCATAGCACCAGAGCTCCATAGCTCCATAGCACCAGAGCTCCATAGCTCCATAGCTCCAGGGCTCCATAGCTCCAGGGCTCCAGGGCTCCATAGCTCCAGGGCTCCATAGCTCCAGGCTCCAGGGCTCCATAGCTCCATACCTCCAGAGCTCCATAGCTCCATACTTCCAGAGCTCCATAGCTCCATAGCACCAGAGCTCCAGAGCTCCATAGCTCCATAGCACCAGAGCTCCATAGCACCAGAGCTCCATAGCTCCAGCCTGGGTGGCTGGTGGCTCCATAGCTCCATACTTCCATAGCTCCAGTCAGAGAGTTGGCGAAAATTGCACTAAGTGCGAAAGCCCATTCATTTACAAGGGCGTGTCCACAAGGCGGCGACATTTCCCGTTACGGTGGCTGCGCGGCAGGAGAGTGACAGAGCTTATCCGAGCGGCTGGAACTCTGCGCCGGCGTGGTCGAACGGCTGGCCTCGGTAGTTGAGGTACCAGGGGTGGGCCGGGGAGCTCCAGGCGGGTCTTGTGAGAGAGTGAAGCCGAGCGGCTGGAACTCTGGGCCGGCCTGGTCGAGCGGCTGGCCTCGGTAGTTGAGGTACCAGGGGCGGGCTGGGGAGCTCCAGGCGGGGCTTGTGAGAGAGTGAAGCCGAGCGGCTGGAACTCTGGGCCGGCGTGGTTGAGCCACGGAGGGTGCTGGCTGGTGGCTCCATAGCTCCATAGCTCCATAGCTCCATACTTCCATAGCTCCATACTTCCATAGCTCCAGACTTCCATAGCTCCATAGCTCCATAGCTCCATAGCTCCATAGCTCCATAGCACCAGAGCTCCAGAGCTCCATAGCACCAGAGCTCCAGAGCTCCATAGCTCCATAGCTCCATAGCCCCAGAGCTCCATAGCTCCATAGCTCCATAGCTCCCAGAGCTCCATACTTCCATAGCTCCAGAGCTCCAGCCTGTCTGGTGGCTCCATAGCTCCATAGCTCCATACTTGCAGCCACGGAGCTGGCGAAAATTGCACTAAGTGCGAAAGCCCATTCATTTACAACGGCGTGTCCACAAGGCGGCGACATTTCCCCGTTACCGGTGGCTGCTTAGCGGGAGAGTGACAGAGCTTATCCGAGCGGCTGGAACTCTGGGCCGGCCTGGTCGAGCGGCTGGCCTCGGTAGTTGAGGTACCAGGGCGGGCTGGGGAGCTCCAGGCGGGGCTTGTGAGAGAGTGTAGCCGAGCGGCTGGAACTCTGGGCCGGCGTGGTTGAGCAGCATGCCCGCGGAGGTGGCTCTTCCATAGGCACGGAGGGTGCTGGAGCTCCACACTTCCCTAGGCACGGAGGGTGCTGGAGCTCCACACTTCCATAGGCAGGGAGGGTGCTGGAGCTCCACACTTCCATAGGCAGGGAGGGTGCTGGAGCTCCACACTTCCATAGGCAGGGAGGGTGCTGGAGCTCCACACTTCCATAGGCAGGGAGGGTGCTGGAGCTCCACACTTCCATAGGCAGGGAGGGTGCTGGAGCTCCACACTTCCATAGGCAGGGAGGGTGCTGGAGCTCCACACTTCCATAGGCAGGGAGGGTGCTGGAGCTCCACACTTCCATAGGCAGGGAGGGTGCTGGAGCTCCACACTTCCATAGGCAGGGAGGGTGCTGGAGCTCCACACTTCCATAGGCAGGAGGGTGCTGGAGCTCCACACTTCCATAGGCAGGGAGGGTGCTGGAGCTCCACACTTCCATAGGCAGGGAGGGTGCTGGAGCTCCACACTTCCATAGGCAGGGAGGGTGCTGGAGCTCCACACTTCCATAGGCAGGGAGGGTGCTGGAGCTCCACACTTCCATAGGCAGGAGGGTGCTGGAGCTCCACACTTCCATAGGCAGGGAGGGTGCTGGAGCTCCACACTTCCATAGGCAGGGAGGGTGCTGGAGCTCCACACTTCCATAGGCAGGGAGGGTGCTGGAGCTCCACACTTCCATAGGCAGGGAGGGTGCTGGAGCTCCACACTTCCATAGGCAGGGAGGGTGCTGGAGCTCCACACTTCCATAGGCAGGGAGGGTGCTGGAGCTCCACACTTCCATAGGCAGGGAGGGTGCTGGAGCTCCACACTTCCATAGGCAGGGAGGGTGCTGGAGCTCCACACTTCCATAGGCAGGGAGGGTGCTGGAGCTCCACACTTCCATAGGCAGGGAGGGTGCTGGAGCTCCACACTTCCATATGGCAGGGAGGGTGCTGGAGCTCCACACTTCCATAGGCAGGGAGGGTGCTGGAGCTCCACACTTCCATAGGCAGGGAGGGTGCTGGAGCTCCACACTTCCATAGGCAGGGAGGGTGCTGGAGCTCCACACTTCCATAGGCAGGGAGGGTGCTGGAGCTCCACACTTCCATAGGCAGGGAGGGTGCTGGAGCTCCACACTTCCATAGGCAGGGAGGGTGCTGGAGCTCCACACTTCCATAGGCAGGGAGGGTGCTGGAGCTCCACACTTCCATAGGCAGGGAGGGTGCTGGAGCTCCACACTTCCATAGGCAGGGAGGTGCTGGAGCTCCACACTTCCATAGGCAGGGAGGGTGCTGGAGCTCCACACTTCCATAGGCAGGGAGGGTGCTGGAGCTCCACACTTCCATAGGCAGGAGGGTGCTGGAGCTCCACACTTCCATAGGCAGGGAGGGTGCTGGAGCTCCCACACTTCCATAGGCAGGGAGGGTGCTGGAGCTCCACACTTCCATAGGCAGGGAGGGTGCTGGAGCTCCACACTTCCATAGGCAGGGAGGGTGCTGGAGCTCCACACTTCCATAGGCAGGGAGGGTGCTGGAGCTCCACACTTCCATAGGCAGGGAGGGTGCTGGAGCTCCACACTTCCATAGGCAGGGAGGGTGCTGGAGCTCCACACTTCCATAGGCAGGGAGGGTGCTGGAGCTCCACACTTCCATAGGCAGGGAGGGTGCTGGAGCTCCACACTTCCATAGGCAGGGAGGGTGCTGGAGCTCCACACTTCCATAGGCAGGGAGGGTGCTGGAGCTCCACACTTCCATAGGCAGGGAGGGTGCTGGAGCTCCACACTTCCATAGGCAGGGAGGGTGCTGGAGCTCCACACTTCCATAGGCAGGGAGGGTGCTGGAGCTCCACACTTCCATAGGCAGGGAGGGTGCTGGAGCTCCACACTTCCATAGGCAGGGAGGGTGCTGGAGCTCCACACTTCCATAGGCAGGGAGGGTGCTGGAGCTCCACACTTCCATAGGCAGGGAGGGTGCTGGAGCTCCACACTTCCATAGGCAGGGAGGGTGCTGGAGCTCCACACTTCCATAGGCAGGGAGGGTGCTGGAGCTCCACCACTTCCATAGGCAGGGAGGGTGCTGGAGCTCCACACTTCCATAGGCAGGGAGGGTGCTGGAGCTCCACACTTCCATAGGCAGGGAGGGTGCTGGAGCTCCACACTTCCATAGGCAGGGAGGGTGCTGGAGCTCCACATCCACACTTCCAGCCACTGCATGCTGGCACTTCCACCTTGCTTGCTAAGTCGGCGTGATCTTGCCCAAAAAGTCCCTCCTCACCTCCAGCTGGAAGTGGAAAAAAATCCTCCACCTGCTTGGCCGAGGTTCTGGAAGCCAGCAGCTCGCAGAATGTTGCCAAAGTTTCACTGGAAGGAAAAGAAAAGAGAAGACCGAGTGCGCATTTCACCTACCGCCGAATGTCCACAAGAGGGAAGTGTCACTCCGTCGCAGAATCTGCGCCGACGCACTCGGCACCCTTCGAATTTATGGTGCCGGTGCGGGTGTTCTGGGTGCAAAAAGGCCGCCCAAGTGGTAGAAAAAAATCAGACTTCGTCTCTTAGGTCGAAATTAATGCCAAGTTTTGAAATGCGCTGGCAGGGGTGGACCAGGGCCCGTTACAAGTGCTTAGCCGAGGTCCTGGAAGCCTAACCCGGCGTGATCTTGTGCAAAAAGCCGCTGCTGAGCTCCAGCTGGAAGTGTAAAAAGAACCGGGCTGGATCAAAAAAAGAACCGGGCGGCCCGTTAAAATTGCTTAGCCGAGGTCCTGGAAGCCTAACACGGCGTGTTCTTGTGCAAAAAGCCGCTCCCGAGCTCCAGCTGGAAGTGTAAAAAGAACCAGGCTGGATAAAAAAAAGAACCGGGCTGGATCAAAAAAGAACCGGCGACCCGTTAAAATTGCTTCGCCGAGGTCCTGGAAGCCTAACACGGCGTGATCTTGTGCAAAAAGCCGCTCCCGAGCTCCAGCTGGAAGTGTGAAAAGAACCGGGCTGGATAAAAAAAAGAACCGGGCTGGATCAAAAAAGAACCGGGCGACCCGTTAAAATTGCTTAGCCGAGGTCCCTGGAAGCCTAACCCGGCGTGATCTTGTGCAAATAGCCGCTGCCGAGCTCCAGCTGGAAGTGTGAAAAGAACCGGGCTGGATAAAAAACAAAGAACCGGGCTGGATCAAAAAAGAACCGGGCGACCCGTTAAAATTGCTTAGCCGAGGTCCTGGAAGCCTAACACGGCGTGATCTTGTGCAAAAAGCCGCTCCCGAGCTCCAGCTGGAAGTGTAAAAAGAACCAGGCTGGATAAAAAAAAGAACCGGGCTGGATCAAAAAAGAACCGGGCGACCCGTTAAAATTGCTTAGCCGAGGTCCTGGAAGCCTAACACGGCGTGTTCTTGTGCAAAAAGCCGCTCCCGAGCTCCAGCTGGAAGTGTACAAAGAACCAGGCTGGATAAAAAAAAAGAACCGGGCTGGATAAAAAAAAGAACCGGGCGACCCGTTAAAATTGCTTAGCCGAGGTCCTGGAAGCCTAACACGGCGTGATCTTGTGCAAAAAGCCGCTCCCGAGCTCCAGCTGGAAGTGTAAAAAGAACCAGGCTGGATAAAAAAAAGAACCGGGCTGGATCAAAAAAGAACCGGGCGACCCGTTAAAATTGCTTAGCCGAGGTCCTGGAAGCCTAACACGGCGTGTTCTTGTGCAAAAAGCCGCTCCCGAGCTCCAGCTGGAAGTGTAAAAAGAACCAGGCTGGATAAAAAAAAGAACCGGGCCTGGATCAAAAAAGAACCGGCGACCCGTTAAAATTGCTTAGCCGAGGTCCTGGAAGCCTAACACGGCGTGATCTTGTGCAAAAAGCCGCTCCCGAGCTCCAGCTGGAAGTGTAAAAAGAACCAGGCTGGATAAAAAAAAGAACCGGGCTGGATCAAAAAAGACCGGGCGACCCGTTAAAATTGCTTAGCCGAGGTCCTGGAAGCCTAACACGGCGTGATCTTGTGCAAAAAGCCGCTCCCGAGCTCCAGCTGGAAGTGTAAAAAGAACCAGGCTGGATAAAAAAAGAACCGGGCTGGATCAAAAAAGAACCGGGCGACCCGTTAAAATTGCTTAGCCGAGGTCCTGGAAGCCTAACACGGCGTGATCTTGTGCAAAAAGCCGCTCCCGAGCTCCAGCTGGAAGTGTAAAAGAACCAGGCTGGATAAAAAAAGAACCGGGCTGGATAAAAAAAGAACCGGGCGACCCGTTAAAATTGCTTAGCCGAGGTCCTGGAAGCCTAACACGGCGTGTTCTTGTGCAAAAAGCCGCTCCCGAGCTCCAGCTGGAAGTGTAAAAAGAACCAGGCTGGATAAAAAAAAGAACCGGGCTGGATCAAAAAAGAACCGGGCGACCCGTTAAAATTGCTTAGCCGAGGTCCTGGAAGCCTAACACGGCGTGTTCTTGTGCAAAAAGCCGCTCCCGAGCTCCAGCTGGAAGTGTAAAAAGAACCAGGCTGGATAAAAAAAGAACCGGGCTGGATCAAAAAGAACCGGGCGACCCGTTAAAATTGCTTAGCCGAGGTCCTGGAAGCCTAACACGGCGTGATCTTGTGCAAAAAGCCGCTCCCGAGCTCCAGCTGGAAGTGTAAAAAGAACCGGGCTGGATAAAAAAAGAACCGGGCTGGATCAAAAAAGAACCGGGCGACCCGTTAAAATTGCTTAGCCGAGGTCCTGGAAGCCTAACCCGGCGTGATCTTGTTCAAAAAGCCGCTCCCGAGCTCCAGCTGGAAGTGTAAAAAGAACCGGGCTGGATAAAAAAAAGAACCGGGCTGGATCAAAAAAGAACCGGGCGACCCGTTAAAATTGCTTCGCCGAGGTCCTGGAAGCCTAACACGGCGTGATCTTGTGCAAAAAGCCGCTCCCGAGCTCCAGCTGGAAGTGTAAAAAGAACCGGGCTGGATAAAAAAAAGAACCGGGCTGGATCAAAAAAGAACCGGGCGACCCGTTAAAATTGCTTAGCCGAGGTCCTGGAAGCCTAACACGGCGTGATCTTGTGCAAAAAGCCGCTCCCGAGCTCCAGCTGGAAGTGTAAAAAGAACCGGGCTGGATAAAAAAAGAACCGGGCTGGATCAAAAAAGAACCGGGCGACCCGTTAAAATTGCTTAGCCGAGGTCCTGGAAGCCTAACCCGGCGTGATCTTGTGCAAATAGCCGCTGCCGAGCTCCAGCTGGAAGTGTGAAAAGAACCGGGCTGGATAAAAAACAAAGAACCGGGCTGGATCAAAAAAGAACCGGGCGACCCGTTAAAATTGCTTAGCCGAGGTCCTGGAAGCCTAACACGGCGTGATCTTGTGCAAAAAGCGCTCCCGAGCTCCAGCTGGAAGTGTAAAAAGAACCAGGCTGGATAAAAAAAGAACCGGGCTGGATCAAAAAAGAACCGGGCGACCCGTTAAAATTGCTTAGCCGAGGTCCTGGAAGCCTAACACGGCGTGTTCTTGTGCAAAAAGCCGCTCCCGAGCTCCAGCTGGAAGTGTAAAAAGAACCAGGCTGGATAAAAAAAAAGAACCGGGCTGGATAAAAAAAAGAACCGCAACCCGTTAAAATTGCTTCGCCGAGGTCCTGGAAGCCTAACCCGGCGTGATCTTGCCGAAATTCGGCCTCTATACTTCCATTTTAGGTACCAGGCGCTCATAGTGTGTTGGTCCCACTAGTCAGTGTACTGGTCCCACTCGCTAGTGTACTGGTCCCCCTAGTCAGTGTACTCATCCAGTTACCCCCCGTTTTCCAAAACACCATCGGCACGTATAAGGGGGGGACTCCTGAGAGAGATGAGGTATATGGCAGCGCAACACCAATCCGCTCCGCGCTGGTTCCCATGTCGGCTACGGATGAATAAAACCAGCCTGTCCCCCTGGAGCTCACGAGACACGGAATTTTTTCTAAGTGCCAACGGCTCTTCCGAGCAAACGTGTCCGCTCCGGCTGGTTCCCCCGTCGGCCTCGAATGACGAAAAATGCCGGTCTCCGCCCGGAACTCATGACAAACGAAAAATTTTCTAAGTGCCAACGGCACTAGCGAGCGAATGTGTCCGCTCGGCGCTGGTTCCCGGGTCGAACCCGGAAGACGAAAAACGCCGCTCTCCGCCCGGAGCTCATGACAAACGAAAAATTTTCTAAGTGCCAACGGCACTAGCGAGCGAATGTGTCCGCTCGGCGCTGGTTCCCGGGTCGAACCCGGAAGACGAAAAACGCCGCTCTCCGCCCGGAGCTCATGACAAACGAAAAATTTTCTAAGTGCCAACGGCACTAGCGAGCGAATGTGTCCGCTCGGCGCTGGTTCCCGGGTCGAACCCGGAAGACGAAAAACGCCGCTCTCCGCCCGGAGCTCATGACAAACGAAAAATTTTCTAAGTGCCAACGGCACTAGCGAGCGAATGTGTCCGCTCGGCGCTGGTTCCCGGGTCGAACCCGGAAGACGAAAAACGCCGCTCTCCGCCCGGAGCTCATGACAAACGAAAAATTTTCTAAGTGCCAACGGCACTAGCGAGCGAATGTGTCCGCTCGGCGCTGGTTCCCGGGTCGAACCCGGAAGACGAAAAACGCCGCTCTCCGCCCGGAGCTCATGACAAACGAAAAATTTTCTAAGTGCCAACGGCACTAGCGAGCGAATGTGTCCGCTCGGCGCTGGTTCCCGGGTCGAACCCGGAAGACGAAAAACGCCGCTCTCCGCCCGGAGCTCATGACAAACGAAAAATTTTCTAAGTGCCAACGGCACTAGCGAGCGAATGTGTCCGCTCGGCGCTGGTTCCCGGGTCGAACCCGGAAGACGAAAAACGCCGGTCTCCGCCCGGAGCTCATGACAAACGAAAAATTTTCTAAGTGCCAACGGCACTAGCGAGCGAATGTGTCCGCTCGGCGCTGGTTCCCGGGTCGAACCCGGAAGACGAAAAACGCCGCTCTCCGCCCGGAGCTCATGACAAACGAAAAATTTTCTAAGTGCCAACGGCACTAGCGAGCGAATGTGTCCGCTCGGCGCTGGTTCCCGGGTCGAACCCGGAAGACGAAAAACGCCGGTCTCCGCCCGGAGCTCATGACAAACGAAAAATTTTCTAAGTGCCAACGGCACTTGCGAGCGAATGTGTCCGCTCGGCGCTGGTTCCCGGGTCGAACCCGGAAGACGAAAAACGCCGGTCTCCGCCCGGAGCTCATGACAAACGAAAAATTTTCTAAGTGCCAACGGCACTAGCGAGCGAATGTGTCCGCTCGGCGCTGGTTCCCGGGTCGAACCCGGAAGACGAAAAACGCCGGTCCTCGCCCGGAGCTCATGACAAACGAAAAATTTTCTAAGTGCCAACGGCACTAGCGAGCGAATGTGTCCGCTCGGCGCTGGTTCCCGGGTCGAACCCGGAAGACCGAAAAACGCCGGTCCTCGCCTGGAGGTCCCAGCAAAATCAGCGAAAAAACGACTAAGTGTCAACTTTCAAAAAAAACGACTAAGTGTCAACTTTCGAAAAAACGGCTAAGTGTCGACTTTCGAAAAAACGGCTAAGTGTCGCCTTTCGAAAAAACGACTAAGTGTCGCCTCTCTGAAAAAACGACTAAGTGCCCACGGCTCTGCGGGGCTTGTGAGTCCGCCCCGCGCCGGTTCGGCGGTCGGCCTCAAAAAGCGAAAAATCAGCCTCTTTCCCTGGAGCTCACCAAAAATTTGACGAAATTTTTCTAAGTTCTCCTCGAGGTACCAGGGGGTGAGGTACCCGGGCTAAGGTGCAGTACCTTTTTTGGTCTTCAGGTGCGCCAGAGTACAATGAAATGGTCCCAGTAGTCAGTGTACTCATCGACTTTCCCCCCGTTTTCCAAAGCACCTCGTTTACGAGTATGGAGGAGATGGTGCTGGTCTCCCCACGGCGTCGGACACGCCGTCCTCGACAGCACAAGGTCGGATAGAAGACCTGGAAAGCGCCGTGGCACGCGCTGGAGGTGGGCACTTTGGCGAAAAAACGACTAAGTGTCAACTTTCGAAAAAACGACTAAGTGTCAACTTTCGAAAAAACGGCTAAGTGTCAACTTTCGAAAAAACGACTAAGTGTCACCTCTCTGAAAAAATGGGCAAAGTGTCGCCTCTCTGAAAATTTTCTAAGTGCCCACGGCTCTGCGGGCTCGTGCATCCGAGCCGCGCCGGTTCTGCAACCGGCCTAGAATGACGAAAAATAACGGTCTCCTCCTGGAGCTCACAGCCAATTGTGGCGAAAAAGTGGCAAAGTGCCCACGGCTCTGCGGGCTCGTGCATCCGACCCGCGCCGGTTCTGCAGCCGGCCTAGAATGACGAAAAATAACGGTCTCCTCCTGGAGCTCACAGCCAACTTGGCAAAAAGTTTCTAAGTGCCCACGGCCCTGCCGAGCTTTGGCGTCCGCCCAGCGCCGGTTCCGCAGTCGGCTCCAATGACGAAAAATAACGGTCTCCTCCTGGAGCTCACAGCCAACTTGGCAAAAAGTTTCTAAGTGCCCACGGCCCTGCCGAGCTTTGGCGTCCGCCCAGCGCCGGTTCCGCAGTCGGCCTCGAATGACGAAAAATAACGGTCTCCTCCTGGAGCTCACAGCCAACTTGGCAAAAAGTTTCTAAGTGCCCACGGCCCTGCCGAGCTTTGGCGTCCGCCCAGCGCCGGTTCCGCAGTCGGCCTCGAATGACGAAAAATAACGGTCTCCTCCTGGAGCTCACAGCCAACTTGGCAAAAAGTTTCTAAGTGCCCACGGCCCTGCCGAGCTTTGGCGTCCGCCCAGCGCCGGTTCCGCAGTCGGCCTCGAATGACGAAAAATAACGGTCCTCCTCCTGGAGCTCACAGCCAACTTGGCAAAAAGTTTCTAAGTGCCCACGGCCCTGCCGAGCTTTGGCGTCCGCCCAGCGCCGGTTCCGCAGTCGGCCTCGAATGACGAAAAATAACGGTCTCCTCCTGGAGCTCACAGCCAACTTGGCAAAAAGTTTCTAAGTGCCCACGGCCCTGCCGAGCTTGGCGTCCGCCCAGCGCCGGTTCCGCAGTCGGCCTCGAATGACGAAAAATAACGGTCTCCTCCTGGAGCTCACAGCCAACTTGGCAAAAAGTTTCTAAGTGCCCACGGCCCTGCCGAGCTTTGGCGTCCGCCCAGCGCCGGTTCCGCAGTCGGCCTCGAATGACGAAAAATAACGGTCTCCTCCTGGAGCTCACAGCCAACTTGGCAAAAAGTTTCTAAGTGCCCACGGCCCTGCCGAGCTTTGGCGTCCGCCCAGCGCCGGTTCCGCAGTCGGCCTCGAATGACGAAAAATAACGGTCTCCTCCTGGAGCTCACAGCCAACTTGGCAAAAAGTTTCTAAGTGCCCACGGCCCTGCCGAGCTTTGGCGTCCGCCCAGCGCCGGTTCCGCAGTCGGCCTCGAATGACGAAAAATAACGGTCTCCTCCTGGAGCTCACAGCCAACTTGGCAAAAAGTTTCTAAGTGCCCACGGCCCTGCCGAGCTTTGGCGTCCGCCCAGCGCCGGTTCCGCAGTCGGCCTCGAATGACGAAAAATAACGGTCTCCTCCTGGAGCTCACAGCCAACTTGGCAAAAAGTTTCTAAGTGCCCACGGCCCTGCCGAGCTTTGGCGTCCGCCCAGCGCCGGTTCCGCAGTCGGCCTCGAATGACGAAAAATAACGGTCTCCTCCTGGAGCTCACAGCCAACTTGGCAAAAAGTTTCTAAGTGCCCACGGCCCTGCCGAGCTTTGGCGTCCGCCCAGCGCCGGTTCCGCAGTCGGCCTCGAATGACGAAAAATAACGGTCTCCTCCTGGAGCTCACAGCCAACTTGGCAAAAAGTTTCTAAGTGCCCACGGCCCTGCCGAGCTTTGGCGTCCGCCCAGCGCCGGTTCCGCAGTCGGCCTCGAATGACGAAAAATAACGGTCTCCTCCTGGAGCTCACAGCCAACTTGGCAAAAAGTTTCTAAGTGCCCACGGCCCTGCCGAGCTTTGGCGTCCGCCCAGCGCCGGTTCCGCAGTCGGCCTCGAATGACGAAAAATAACGGTCTCCTCCTGGAGCTCACAGCCAACTTGGCAAAAAGTTTCTAAGTGCCCACGGCCCTGCCGAGCTTTGGCGTCCGCCCAGCGCCGGTTCCGCAGTCGGCCTCGAATGACGAAAAATAACGGTCTCCTCCTGGAGCTCACAGCCAACTTGGCAAAAAGTTTCTAAGTGCCCACGGCCCTGCCGAGCTTTGGCGTCCGCCCAGCGCCGGTTCCGCAGTCGGCCTCGAATGACGAAAAATAACGGTCTCCTCCTGGAGCTCACAGCCAACTTGGCAAAAAGTTTCTAAGTGCCCACGGCCCTGCCGAGCTTTGGCGTCCGCCCAGCGCCGGTTCCGCAGTCGGCCTCGAATGACGAAAAATAACGGTCTCCTCCTGGAGCTCACAGCCAACTTGGCAAAAAGTTTCTAAGTGCCCACGGCCCTGCCGAGCTTTGGCGTCCGCCCAGCGCCGGTTCCGCAGTCGGCCTCGAATGACGAAAAATAACGGTCTCCTCCTGGAGCTCACAGCCAACTTGGCAAAAAGTTTCTAAGTGCCCACGGCCCTGCCGAGCTTTGGCGTCCGCCCAGCGCCGGTTCCGCAGTCGGCCTCGAATGACGAAAAATAACGGTCTCCTCCTGGAGCTCACAGCCAACTTGGCAAAAAGTTTCTAAGTGCCCACGGCCCTGCCGAGCTTTGGCGTCCGCCCAGCGCCGGTTCCGCAGTCGGCCTCGAATGACGAAAAATAACGGTCTCCTCCTGGAGCTCACAGCCAACTTGGCAAAAAGTTTCTAAGTGTCACATCTCTGAAAAAACGGCTAAGTGTCGACTTTCGAAAAAACGGCAAAGTGTCACATCTCTGAAAAAACGGCTAAGTGTCGACTTTCGAAAAAACGGCTAAGTGTCGCCTTTCGAAAAAACGGCTAAGTGTCGCCTCTCTGAAAAAACGGCAAAGTGTCAACTTTCGAAAAAACGACAGAGTGTCGCCTCTCTGAAAAAACGACTAAGTGTCGACTCTGAGAAAATGGCAAAGTGCCCACGGCTCTGCGGGCTCGTGCATCCGACCCGCGCCGGTTCCCCAGCCGGCCTGAAATAAGGCAAAACCAGCCTCTCCGCCTGGAGCTCAGAGCCAACTTGGCGAATATTTTCTAAGTGCCCACGGCTCTGCGTGGCTACGGCGTCTGCCCAGCGCCGGTTCCTGGGTCGAACCCCGAGGACGAGGAATGCCGGTCTCCGCCTGGAGGTCCCAGCTTAATCGGCGAAAATTTTCTAAGTGCCCACGGCTCTGCCGGGCTCGTGCATCCGACCCGCGCCGGTTCCCCAGCCGGCCTGAAATAAGGCAAAACCAGGCTCTCCCCCTGGAGCTCAGAGCCAATTGTGGCGAAAAAACGACTAAGTGTCAACTTTCGAAAAAACGACTAAGTGTCAACTTTCCAAAAAAACGGCTAAGTGTCGACTTTCGAAAAAACGGCTAAGTGTCAACTTTCGAAAAAACGACTAAGTGTCGCCTCTGAAAAAACGACTAAGTGTCGCCTCTCTGAAAAAACGACTAAGTGCCCACGGCTCTGCGGGGCTTGTGAGTCCGCCCCGCGCCGGTTCGGCGGTCGGCCTCAAAAAGCGAAAAATCAGCCTCTCTCCCTGGAGCTCACCAAAAATTTGTCGAAATTTTTCTAAGTTCTCCTCGAGGTACCAGGGGGTGAGGTACCCGGGCTAAGGTGCAGTACCTTTTTTGGTCTTCAGGTGCGCCAGAGTACAATGAAATGGTCCCAGTAGTCAGTGTACTCATCGACTTTCCCCCCGTTTTCCAAAGCACCCCGTTTACGAGTATGGAGGAGATGGTGCTGGTCTCCCCACGGCGTCGGACACGCCGTCCTCGACAGCACAAGGTCGGATAGAAGACCTGAAAAGCGCCGTGGCACGCGCTGGAGGTGTCACTGTGGCGAAAAAGTGACTAAGTGTCAACTTTCGAAAAAACGGCTAAGTGTCAACTTTCGAAAAAACGGCTAAGTGTCAACTTTCGAAAAAACGGCTAAGTGTCAACTTTCGAAAAAACGACTAAGTGTCGCCTCTCTGAAAAAACGGCAAAGTGTCAACTTTCGAAAAAACGACTAAGTGTCAACTTTCGAAAAAACGACTAAGTGTCACCTCTCTGAAAAAATGGCAAAGTGTCAACTGCGAATGTGGTGGTGCATGGAAGGAAGTGGAGGACGGCCGCCTCCTTAAACACAGGCCGAAGAGGAGCGTCAGGGCCGGCTCCTTAAACACGGACCGAGTGTCGCCCTTAACACAGACCAAGCGGAGGACGGCCGCCTCCCTAAATACAGGCCGAACCGGAGCGCGAGGGCCGCTCCTTAAACACGGACCGAGTGTCGCCCTTAACACAGACCAAGGGGAGGACGGCCGCCTCCTTAAACACAGGCCGGAGAGGAGCGTCAGGGCCAGGCTCCTCAAACATGGACCGAGTGTCGCCCTTAACACAGACCAAGGGGAGGACGGCCGCCTCCTTAAACACAGGCCGGAGAGGAGCGTCAGGGCCAGGCTCCTCAAACATGGACCGAGTGTCGCCCTTAACACAGACCAAGGGGAGGACGGCCGCCTCCTTAAACACAGGCCGGAGAGGAGCGTCAGGGCCAGGCTCCTCAAACATGGACCGAGTGTCGCCCTTAACACAGACCAAGGGGAGGACGGCCGCCTCCTTAAACACAGGCCGGAGAGGAGCGTCAGGGCCAGGCTCCTCAAACATGGACCGAGTGTCGCCCTTAACACGGACCAAGGGGAGGACGGCCGCCTCCTTAAACACAGGCCGGAGAGGAGCGTCAGGGCCAGGCTCCTCAAACATGGACCGAGTGTCGCCCTTAACACGGACCAAGGGGAGGACGGCCGCCTCCTTAAACACAGGCCGGAGAGGAGCGTCAGGGCCAGGCTCCTCAAACATGGACCGAGTGTCGCCCTTAACACAGACCAAGGGGAGGACGGCCGCCTCCTTAAACACAGGCCGGAGAGGAGCGTCAGGGCCAGGCTCCTCAAACATGGACCGAGTGTCGCCCTTAACACGGACCAAGGGGAGGACGGCCGCCTCCTTAAACACAGGCCGGAGAGGAGCGTCAGGGCCAGGCTCCTCAAACATGGACCGAGTGTCGCCCTTAACACGGACCAAGGGGAGGACGGCCGCCTCCTTAAACACAGGCCGGAGAGGAGCGTCAGGGCCAGGCTCCTCAAACATGGACCGAGTGTCGCCCTTAACACGGACCAAGGGGAGGACGGCCGCCTCCTTAAACACAGGCCGGAGAGGAGCGTCAGGGCCAGGCTCCTCAAACATGGACAGAGTGTCGCCCTTAACACAGACCAAGCGGAGGACGGCCGCCTCCCTAAATACAGGCCGAACCGGAGCGCGAGTGTCGCTCCTTAAACACGGACCGAGTGGAGGACGGCCGCCTCCTTAAACACAGGCCGAACAAAATGACACAAAGTGTCAACTGCGAATGTTGTCCATCCAAGGAAGGAGCGTGATGCCCGGCCGGCTCCTTAAACACAGGCCGAGAGTCGCCCCGGACGGTCCGCCTCGCGGCGCCCGTCTGCTCGGATAAAATGACACAAAGTGTCAACTACGAATGTTGTCCATCCAAGGACGGGAGCGTGATGCCCGGCCGGCTCCGAAAACACAGGCCGAGAGTCGCCCCGGACGGTCCGCCTCGCGGCGCCCGTCTGCTCGGATAAAATGACACAAAGTGTCAACTGCGAATGTTGTCCATCCAAGGAAGGAGCGTGATGCCCGGCCGGCTCCTTAAACACAGGCCGAGAGTCGCCCCGGACGGTCCGCCTCGCGGCGCCCGCCCGCTCGGATAAAATGACACAAAGTGTCAACTACGAATGTTGTCCATCCAAGGAAGGAGCGTGATGCCCGGCCGGCTCCTTAAACACAGGCCGAGAGTCGCCCCGGACGGTCGCCTCGCGGCGCCCGTCTGCTCGGATAAAATGACACAAAGTGTCAACTACGAATGTTGTCCATCCAAGGAGGGAGCGTGATGCCCGGCCGGCTCCGAAAACACAGGCCGAGAGTCGCCCCGGACGGTCCGCCTCGCGGCGCCCGTCTGCTCGGATAAAATGACACAAAGTGTCAACTGCGAATGTTGTCCATCCAAGGAAGGAGCGTGATGCCCGGCCGGCTCCTTAAACACAGGCCGAGAGTCGCCCCGGACGGTCCGCCTCGCGGCGCCCGCCCGCTCGGATAAAATGACACAAAGTGTCAACTACGAATGTTGTCCATCCAAGGAGGGAGCGTGAGGCCCGGCCGGCTCCGAAAACACAGGCCGAGAGTCGCCCCGGACGGTCCGCCTCTCGAGGCGCCCGCCCGCTCGGATAAAATGACACAAAGTGTCAACTACGAATGTTGTCCATCCAAGGAGGGAGCGTGATGCCCGGCCGGCTCCGAAAACACAGGCCGAGAGTCGCCCCGGACGGTCCGCCTCGCGGCGCCCGTCTGCTCGGATAAAATGACACAAAGTGTCAACTACGAATGTTGTCCATCCAAGGAGGGAGCGTGAGGCCCGGCCGGCTCCGAAAACACAGGCCGAGAGTCGCCCCGGACGGTCCGCCTCTCGAGGCGCCCGCCCGCTCGGATAAAATGACACAAAGTGTCAACTACGAATGTTGTCCATCCAAGGAGGGAGCGTGATGCCCGGCCGGCTCCGAAAACACAGGCCGAGATTCGACCCCGGACGGGCCGTCTTCTCCCGGCGCCCGCCCGCGTACGCCCCCCATCCCCGGTCGCCCGTCTGCTCCCGGTGGGCCTCCGAGTACCCCCT
>NW_028232581.1:0-27768 GCF_054491065.1 Syngnathus leptorhynchus | reverse complement strand
CAATAAAATTTAAAACGCGTGTAAAACATAAACCAAACGATGAAATTGGTTATTTCTTCATGTATAATGATCAACTCGATACTCCCTAGCCCCCAACAGCCTTTTTTTTTCATAACACTTTAACCAGAGTGACGGGAGAGCGGCATTTCAGAAAACGTGCTTATCTCGGCGAGAAAAAGCGATTTCGGCAATAAAATTTAAAACGCGTGTAAAACATAAACCAAACGATGAAATTGGTTATTTCTTCATGTATAATGATCAACTCGATACTCCCTAGCCCCCAACAGCCTTTTTTTTCATAACACTTTAACCAGAGTGACGGGAGAGCGGCATTTCAGAAAACGTGCTTATCTCGGCGAGAAAAAGCGATTTCGGCAATAAAATTTAAAACGCGTGTAAAACATAAACCAAACGATGAAATTGGTTATTTCTTCATGTATAATGATCAACTCGATACTCCCTAGCCCCCAACAGCCTTTTTTTTCATAACACTTTAACCAGAGTGACGGGAGAGCGGCATTTCAGAAAACGTGCTTATCTCGGCGAGAAAAAGCGATTTCGGCAATAAAATTTAAAACGCGTGTAAAACATAAACCAAACGATGAAATTGGTTATTTCTTCATGTATAATGATCAACTCGATACTCCCTAGCCCCCAACAGCCTTTTTTTTCATAACACTTTAACCAGAGTGACGGGAGAGCGGCATTTCAGAAAACGTGCTTATCTCGGCGAGAAAAAGCGATTTCGGCAATAAAATTTAAAACGCGTGTAAAACATAAACCAAACGATGAAATTGGTTATTTCTTCATGTATAATGATCAACTCGATACTCCCTAGCCCCCAACAGCCTTTTTTTTTCATAACACTTTAACCAGAGTGACGGGAGAGCGGCATTTCAGAAAACGTGCTTATCTCGGCGAGAAAAAGCGATTTCGGCAATAAAATTTAAAACGCGTGTAAAACATAAACCAAACCTTTTTTTTCATAACACTTTAACCAGAGTGACGGGAGAGCGGCATTTCAGAAAACGTGCTTATCTCGGCGAGAAAAAGCGATTTCGGCAATAAAATTTAAAACGCGTGTAAAACATAAACCAAACGATGAAATTGGTTATTTCTTCATGTATAATGATCAACTCGATACTCCCTAGCCCCCAACAGCCTTTTTTTTCATAACACTTTAACCAGAGTGACGGGAGAGCGGCATTTCAGAAAACGTGCTTATCTCGGCGAGAAAAAGCGATTTCGGCAATAAAATTTAAAACGCGTGTAAAACATAAACCAAACCTTTTTTTTTCATAACACTTTAACCAGAGTGACGGGAGAGCGGCATTTCAGAAAACGTGCTTATCTCGGCGAGAAAAAGCGATTTCGGCAATAAAATTTAAAACGCGTGTAAAACATAAACCAAACGATGAAATTGGTTATTTCTTCATGTATAATGATCAACTCGATACTCCCTAGCCCCCAACAGCCTTTTTTTTCATAACACTTTAACCAGAGTGACGGGAGAGCGGCATTTCAGAAAACGTGCTTATCTCGGCGAGAAAAAGCGATTTCGGCAATAAAATTTAAAACGCGTGTAAAACATAAACCAAACGATGAAATTGGTTATTTCTTCATGTATAATGATCAACTCGATACTCCCTAGCCCCCAACAGCCTTTTTTTTCATAACACTTTAACCAGAGGGACGGGAGAGCGGCATTTCAGAAAACGTGCTTATCTCGGCGAGAAAAAGCGATTTCGGCAATAAAATTTAAAACGCGTGTAAAACATAAACCAAACGATGAAATTGGTTATTTCTTCATGTATAATGATCAACTCGATACTCCCTAGCCCCCAACAGCCTTTTTTTCATAACACTTTAACCAGAGTGACGGGAGAGCGGCATTTCAGAAAACGTGCTTATCTCGGCGAGAAAAAGCGATTTTGGCAATAAAATTTAAAACGCGTGTAAAACATAAACCAAACGATGAAATTGGTTATTTCTTCATGTATAATGATCAACTCGATACTCCCTAGCCCCCAAAAGCCTTTTTTTTCATAACACTTTAACCAGAGGGACGGGAGAGCGGCATTTCAGAAAACGTGCTTATCTCGGCGAGAAAAAGCGATTTCGGCAATAAAATTTAAAACGCGTGTAAAACATAAACCAAACGATGAAATTGGTTATTTCTTCATGTATAATGATCAACTCGAGTCGAGCTCCAGGGAGAGAGGCTGATTTTTCGCTTTTTGAGGCCGACCGACGAACCGGCGCGGGGCGGACTCAAAAGCCCGCAGAGCCGTAGGCACTTAGAAAAGTTTCGCCTTTGGCTTTGAGCTCCAGGGGGAGAGGCTGGTTTTGCGTTATTTTAGGCCGGCTGGAGAACCGGCGCGGGTCGGACGCACAATCCCCGCAGAGCCGTGGGCACTTAGAAAATTTTTGCCAAGTTGGCTCTGAGCGCCTGGTACCTAATATGGAAGTATAGAGGCCGACTTTCGGGCAAGATCACGCCGCGTTAGGCTTCCAGGACCCCGGCTAAGCAATTTTACCGGGCCGCCCGGTTCTTTTTTTGAACCAGCCCGGTTCTTTTTACACTTCCAGCTGGAGCTCAGCAGCGGCTTTTTGCGCAAGATCACGCCGGGTTAGGCTTCCAGGACCTCGGCTAAGCAATTCTACCGGGCCGCCCGGTTCTTTTTTTGAACCAGCCCGGTTCTTATTACACTTCCAGCTGGAGCTCACGAGCGGCTTTTTGGACAAGATCACGCCGTGTTAGGCTTCCAGAGCCCCGGCTAAGCAATTTTACCGGCCCGCCCGGTTCTTTTTTTTAACCAGCCCGGTTCTTTTTACACTTCCAGCTGGAGCTCAGCAGCGGGTTTTTGGACAAGATCACGCCGTGTTAGGCTTCCAGAGCCCCGGCTAAGCAATTTTACAGGGTCGCCCGGTTCTTTTTTTTAACCAGCCCGGTTTTTTTTACACTTCCAGCTGGAGCTCAGCAGCGGCTTTTTGCACAGTATCACGCCGGGTTAGGCTTCCAGAGCCCCGGCTAAGCAATTTTACCGGGCCGCCCGGTTCTTTTTTTTAACCAGCCCGGTTCTTTTTACACTTCCAGCTGGAGCTCAGCAGCGGCTTTTTGGACAAGATCACGCAGTGTTAGGCTTCCAGAGCCCCGGCTAAGCAATTTTACCGGGTCGCCCGGTTCTTTTTTTTAACCAGCCCGGTTCTTTTTACACTTCCAGCTGGAGCTCAGCAGCGGCTTTTTGGACAAGATCACGCCGTGTTAGGCTTCCAGAGCCCCGGCTAAGAAATTTTACCGGGTCGCCCGGTTCTTTTTTTAACCAGCCCGGTTCTTTTTACACTTCCAGCTGGAGCTGAGCATCGTGTAAAACATAAACCAAACGATGAAATTGGTTATTTCTTCATGTATAATGATCAACTCGATACTCCTTAGCCCCCAACAGCCTTTTTTTTCATAACACTTTAACCAGAGTGACGGGAGAGCGGCATTTCAGAAAACGTGCTTATCTCGGCGAGAAAAAGCGATTTCGGCAATAAAATTTAAAACGCGTGTAAAACATAAATCAAACGATGAAATTGGTTATTTCTTCATGTATAATGATCAACTCGATACTCCCTAGCCCCCAACATCCTTTTTTTTCATAACACTTTAACCAGAGTGACGGGAGAGCGGCATTTCAGAAAACGTGCTTATCTCGGCGAGAAAAAGCGATTTCGGCAATAAAATTTAAAACGCGTGTAAAACATAAACCAAACGATGAAATTGGTTATTTCTTCATGTATAATGATCAACTCGATACTCCCTAGCCCCCAACAGCCTTTTTTTTCATAACACTTTAACCAGAGTGACGGGAGAGCGGCATTTCAGAAAACGTGCTTATCTCGGCGAGAAAAAGCGATTTCGGCAATAAAATTTAAAACGCGTGTAAAACATAAACCAAACGATGAAATTGGTTATTTCTTCATGTATAATGATCAACTCGATACTCCCTAGCCCCCAACAGCCTTTTTTTTCATAACACTTTAACCAGAGTGACGGGAGAGCGGCATTTCAGAAAACGTGCTTATCTCGGCGAGAAAAAGCGATTTCGGCAATAAAATTTAAAACGCGTGTAAAACATAAACCAAACGATGAAATTGGTTATTTCTTCATGTATAATGATCAACAAACGATGAAATTGGTTATTTCTTCATGTATAATGATCAACTCGATACTCCCTAGCCCCCAACAGCCTTTTTTTTCATAACACTTTAACCAGAGTGACGGGAGAGCGGCATTTCAGAAAACGTGCTTATCTCGGCGAGAAAAAGCGATTTCGGCAATAAAATTTAAAACGCGTGTAAAACATAAACCAAACGATGAAATTGGTTATTTCTTCATGTATAATGATCAACTCGATACTCCCTAGCCCCCAACAGCCTTTTTTTTCATAACACTTTAACCAGAGTGACGGGAGAGCGGCATTTCAGAAAACGTGCTTATCTCGGCGAGAAAAAGCGATTTCGGCAATAAAATTTAAAACGCGTGTAAAACATAAACCAAACGATGAAATTGGTTATTTCTTCATGTATAATGATCAACTCGATACTCCCTAGCCCCCAACAGCCTTTTTTTTCATAACACTTTAACCAGAGTGACGGGAGAGCGGCATTTCAGAAAACGTGCTTATCTCGGCGAGAAAAAGCGATTTCGGCAATAAAATTTAAAACGCGTGTAAAACATAAACCAAACGATGAAATTGGTTATTTCTTCATGTATAATGATCAACTCGATACTCCCTAGCCCCCAACAGCCTTTTTTTTCATAACACTTTAACCAGAGTGACGGGAGAGCGGCATTTCAGAAAACGTGCTTATCTCGGCGAGAAAAAGCGATTTCGGCAATAAAATTTAAAACGCGTGTAAAACATAAACCAAACGATGAAATTGGTTATTTCTTCATGTATAATGATCAACTCGATACTCCCTAGCCCCCAACAGCCTTTTTTTTCATAACACTTTAACCAGAGTGACGGGAGAGCGGCATTTCAGAAAACGTGCTTATCTCGGCGAGAAAAAGCGATTTCGGCAATAAAATTTAAAACGCGTGTAAAACATAAACCAAACGATGAAATTGGTTATTTCTTCATGTATAATGATCAACTCGATACTCCCTAGCCCCCAACAGCCTTTTTTTTCATAACACTTTAACCAGAGTGACGGGAGAGCGGCATTTCAGAAAACGTGCTTATCTCGGCGAGAAAAAGCGATTTCGGCAATAAAATTTAAAACGCGTGTAAAACATAAACCAAACGATGAAATTGGTTATTTCTTCATGTATAATGATCAACTCGATACTCCCTAGCCCCCAACAGCCTTTTTTTTCATAACACTTTAACCAGAGTGACGGGAGAGCGGCATTTCAGAAAACGTGCTTATCTCGGCGAGAAAAAGCGATTTCGGCAATAAAATTTAAAACGCGTGTAAAACATAAACCAAACGATGAAATTGGTTATTTCTTCATGTATAATGATCAACTCGATACTCCCTAGCCCCCAACAGCCTTTTTTTTCATAACACTTTAACCAGAGTGACGGGAGAGCGGCATTTCAGAAAACGTGCTTATCTCGGCGAGAAAAAGCGATTTCGGCAATAAAATTTAAAACGCGTGTAAAACATAAACCAAACGATGAAATTGGTTATTTCTTCATGTATAATGATCAACTCGATACTCCCTAGCCCCCAACAGCCTTTTTTTTCATAACACTTTAACCAGAGTGACGGGAGAGCGGCATTTCAGAAAACGTGCTTATCTCGGCGAGAAAAAGCGATTTCGGCAATAAAATTTAAAACGCGTGTAAAACATAAACCAAACGATGAAATTGGTTATTTCTTCATGTATAATGATCAACTCGATACTCCCTAGCCCCCAACAGCCTTTTTTTTCATAACACTTTAACCAGAGTGACGGGAGAGCGGCATTTCAGAAAACGTGCTTATCTCGGCGAGAAAAAGCGATTTCGGCAATAAAATTTAAAACGCGTGTAAAACATAAACCAAACGATGAAATTGGTTATTTCTTCATGTATAATGATCAACTCGATACTCCCTAGCCCCCAACAGCCTTTTTTTTCATAACACTTTAACCAGAGTGACGGGAGAGCGGCATTTCAGAAAACGTGCTTATCTCGGCGAGAAAAAGCGATTTCGGCAATAAAATTTAAAACGCGTGTAAAACATAAACCAAACGATGAAATTGGTTATTTCTTCATGTATAATGATCAACTCGATACTCCCTAGCCCCCAACAGCCTTTTTTTTCATAACACTTTAACCAGAGTGACGGGAGAGCGGCATTTCAGAAAACGTGCTTATCTCGGCGAGAAAAAGCGATTTCGGCAATAAAATTTAAAACGCGTGTAAAACATAAACCAAACGATGAAATTGGTTATTTCTTCATGTATAATGATCAACTCGATACTCCCTAGCCCCCAACAGCCTTTTTTTTCATAACACTTTAACCAGAGTGACGGGAGAGCGGCATTTCAGAAAACGTGCTTATCTCGGCGAGAAAAAGCGATTTCGGCAATAAAATTTAAAACGCGTGTAAAACATAAACCAAACGATGAAATTGGTTATTTCTTCATGTATAATGATCAACTCGATACTCCCTAGCCCCCAACAGCCTTTTTTTTCATAACACTTTAACCAGAGTGACGGGAGAGCGGCATTTCAGAAAACGTGCTTATCTCGGCGAGAAAAAGCGATTTCGGCAATAAAATTTAAAACGCGTGTAAAACATAAACCAAACGATGAAATTGGTTATTTCTTCATGTATAATGATCAACTCGATACTCCCTAGCCCCCAACAGCCTTTTTTTTCATAACACTTTAACCAGAGTGACGGGAGAGCGGCATTTCAGAAAACGTGCTTATCTCGGCGAGAAAAAGCGATTTCGGCAATAAAATTTAAAACGCGTGTAAAACATAAACCAAACGATGAAATTGGTTATTTCTTCATGTATAATGATCAACTCGATACTCCCTAGCCCCCAACAGCCTTTTTTTTCATAACACTTTAACCAGAGTGACGGGAGAGCGGCATTTCAGAAAACGTGCTTATCTCGGCGAGAAAAAGCGATTTCGGCAATAAAATTTAAAACGCGTGTAAAACATAAACCAAACGATGAAATTGGTTATTTCTTCATGTATAATGATCAACTCGATACTCCCTAGCCCCCAACAGCCTTTTTTTTCATAACACTTTAACCAGAGTGACGGGAGAGCGGCATTTCAGAAAACGTGCTTATCTCGGCGAGAAAAAGCGATTTCGGCAATAAAATTTAAAACGCGTGTAAAACATAAACCAAACGATGAAATTGGTTATTTCTTCATGTATAATGATCAACTCGATACTCCCTAGCCCCCAACAGCCTTTTTTTTCATAACACTTTAACCAGAGTGACGGGAGAGCGGCATTTCAGAAAACGTGCTTATCTCGGCGAGAAAAAGCGATTTCGGCAATAAAATTTAAAACGCGTGTAAAACATAAACCAAACGATGAAATTGGTTATTTCTTCATGTATAATGATCAACTCGATACTCCCTAGCCCCCAACAGCCTTTTTTTTCATAACACTTTAACCAGAGTGACGGGAGAGCGGCATTTCAGAAAACGTGCTTATCTCGGCGAGAAAAAGCGATTTCGGCAATAAAATTTAAAACGCGTGTAAAACATAAACCAAACGATGAAATTGGTTATTTCTTCATGTATAATGATCAACTCGATACTCCCTAGCCCCCAACAGCCTTTTTTTTCATAACACTTTAACCAGAGTGACGGGAGAGCGGCATTTCAGAAAACGTGCTTATCTCGGCGAGAAAAAGCGATTTCGGCAATAAAATTTAAAACGCGTGTAAAACATAAACCAAACGATGAAATTGGTTATTTCTTCATGTATAATGATCAACTCGATACTCCCTAGCCCCCAACAGCCTTTTTTTTCATAACACTTTAACCAGAGTGACGGGAGAGCGGCATTTCAGAAAACGTGCTTATCTCGGCGAGAAAAAGCGATTTCGGCAATAAAATTTAAAACGCGTGTAAAACATAAACCAAACGATGAAATTGGTTATTTCTTCATGTATAATGATCAACTCGATACTCCCTAGCCCCCAACAGCCTTTTTTTTCATAACACTTTAACCAGAGTGACGGGAGAGCGGCATTTCAGAAAACGTGCTTATCTCGGCGAGAAAAAGCGATTTCGGCAATAAAATTTAAAACGCGTGTAAAACATAAACCAAACGATGAAATTGGTTATTTCTTCATGTATAATGATCAACTCGATACTCCCTAGCCCCCAACAGCCTTTTTTTTCATAACACTTTAACCAGAGTGACGGGAGAGCGGCATTTCAGAAAACGTGCTTATCTCGGCGAGAAAAAGCGATTTCGGCAATAAAATTTAAAACGCGTGTAAAACATAAACCAAACGATGAAATTGGTTATTTCTTCATGTATAATGATCAACTCGATACTCCCTAGCCCCCAACAGCCTTTTTTTTCATAACACTTTAACCAGAGTGACGGGAGAGCGGCATTTCAGAAAACGTGCTTATCTCGGCGAGAAAAAGCGATTTCGGCAATAAAATTTAAAACGCGTGTAAAACATAAACCAAACGATGAAATTGGTTATTTCTTCATGTATAATGATCAACTCGATACTCCCTAGCCCCCAACAGCCTTTTTTTTCATAACACTTTAACCAGAGTGACGGGAGAGCGGCATTTCAGAAAACGTGCTTATCTCGGCGAGAAAAAGCGATTTCGGCAATAAAATTTAAAACGCGTGTAAAACATAAACCAAACGATGAAATTGGTTATTTCTTCATGTATAATGATCAACTCGATACTCCCTAGCCCCCAACAGCCTTTTTTTTCATAACACTTTAACCAGAGTGACGGGAGAGCGGCATTTCAGAAAACGTGCTTATCTCGGCGAGAAAAAGCGATTTCGGCAATAAAATTTAAAACGCGTGTAAAACATAAACCAAACGATGAAATTGGTTATTTCTTCATGTATAATGATCAACTCGATACTCCCTAGCCCCCAACAGCCTTTTTTTTCATAACACTTTAACCAGAGTGACGGGAGAGCGGCATTTCAGAAAACGTGCTTATCTCGGCGAGAAAAAGCGATTTCGGCAATAAAATTTAAAACGCGTGTAAAACATAAACCAAACGATGAAATTGGTTATTTCTTCATGTATAATGATCAACTCGATACTCCCTAGCCCCCAACAGCCTTTTTTTTCATAACACTTTAACCAGAGTGACGGGAGAGCGGCATTTCAGAAAACGTGCTTATCTCGGCGAGAAAAAGCGATTTCGGCAATAAAATTTAAAACGCGTGTAAAACATAAACCAAACGATGAAATTGGTTATTTCTTCATGTATAATGATCAACTCGATACTCCCTAGCCCCCAACAGCCTTTTTTTTCATAACACTTTAACCAGAGTGACGGGAGAGCGGCATTTCAGAAAACGTGCTTATCTCGGCGAGAAAAAGCGATTTCGGCAATAAAATTTAAAACGCGTGTAAAACATAAACCAAACGATGAAATTGGTTATTTCTTCATGTATAATGATCAACTCGATACTCCCTAGCCCCCAACAGCCTTTTTTTTCATAACACTTTAACCAGAGTGACGGGAGAGCGGCATTTCAGAAAACGTGCTTATCTCGGCGAGAAAAAGCGATTTCGGCAATAAAATTTAAAACGCGTGTAAAACATAAACCAAACGATGAAATTGGTTATTTCTTCATGTATAATGATCAACTCGATACTCCCTAGCCCCCAACAGCCTTTTTTTTCATAACACTTTAACCAGAGTGACGGGAGAGCGGCATTTCAGAAAACGTGCTTATCTCGGCGAGAAAAAGCGATTTCGGCAATAAAATTTAAAACGCGTGTAAAACATAAACCAAACGATGAAATTGGTTATTTCTTCATGTATAATGATCAACTCGATACTCCCTAGCCCCCAACAGCCTTTTTTTTCATAACACTTTAACCAGAGTGACGGGAGAGCGGCATTTCAGAAAACGTGCTTATCTCGGCGAGAAAAAGCGATTTCGGCAATAAAATTTAAAACGCGTGTAAAACATAAACCAAACGATGAAATTGGTTATTTCTTCATGTATAATGATCAACTCGATACTCCCTAGCCCCCAACAGCCTTTTTTTTCATAACACTTTAACCAGAGTGACGGGAGAGCGGCATTTCAGAAAACGTGCTTATCTCGGCGAGAAAAAGCGATTTCGGCAATAAAATTTAAAACGCGTGTAAAACATAAACCAAACGATGAAATTGGTTATTTCTTCATGTATAATGATCAACTCGATACTCCCTAGCCCCCAACAGCCTTTTTTTTCATAACACTTTAACCAGAGTGACGGGAGAGCGGCATTTCAGAAAACGTGCTTATCTCGGCGAGAAAAAGCGATTTCGGCAATAAAATTTAAAACGCGTGTAAAACATAAACCAAACGATGAAATTGGTTATTTCTTCATGTATAATGATCAACTCGATACTCCCTAGCCCCCAACAGCCTTTTTTTTCATAACACTTTAACCAGAGTGACGGGAGAGCGGCATTTCAGAAAACGTGCTTATCTCGGCGAGAAAAAGCGATTTCGGCAATAAAATTTAAAACGCGTGTAAAACATAAACCAAACGATGAAATTGGTTATTTCTTCATGTATAATGATCAACTCGATACTCCCTAGCCCCCAACAGCCTTTTTTTTCATAACACTTTAACCAGAGTGACGGGAGAGCGGCATTTCAGAAAACGTGCTTATCTCGGCGAGAAAAAGCGATTTCGGCAATAAAATTTAAAACGCGTGTAAAACATAAACCAAACGATGAAATTGGTTATTTCTTCATGTATAATGATCAACTCGATACTCCCTAGCCCCCAACAGCCTTTTTTTTCATAACACTTTAACCAGAGTGACGGGAGAGCGGCATTTCAGAAAACGTGCTTATCTCGGCGAGAAAAAGCGATTTCGGCAATAAAATTTAAAACGCGTGTAAAACATAAACCAAACGATGAAATTGGTTATTTCTTCATGTATAATGATCAACTCGATACTCCCTAGCCCCCAACAGCCTTTTTTTTCATAACACTTTAACCAGAGTGACGGGAGAGCGGCATTTCAGAAAACGTGCTTATCTCGGCGAGAAAAAGCGATTTCGGCAATAAAATTTAAAACGCGTGTAAAACATAAACCAAACGATGAAATTGGTTATTTCTTCATGTATAATGATCAACTCGATACTCCCTAGCCCCCAACAGCCTTTTTTTTCATAACACTTTAACCAGAGTGACGGGAGAGCGGCATTTCAGAAAACGTGCTTATCTCGGCGAGAAAAAGCGATTTCGGCAATAAAATTTAAAACGCGTGTAAAACATAAACCAAACGATGAAATTGGTTATTTCTTCATGTATAATGATCAACTCGATACTCCCTAGCCCCCAACAGCCTTTTTTTTCATAACACTTTAACCAGAGTGACGGGAGAGCGGCATTTCAGAAAACGTGCTTATCTCGGCGAGAAAAAGCGATTTCGGCAATAAAATTTAAAACGCGTGTAAAACATAAACCAAACGATGAAATTGGTTATTTCTTCATGTATAATGATCAACAAACGATGAAATTGGTTATTTCTTCATGTATAATGATCAACTCGATACTCCCTAGCCCCCAACAGCCTTTTTTTTCATAACACTTTAACCAGAGTGACGGAGAGCGGCATTTCAGAAAACGTGCTTATCTCGGCGAGAAAAAGCGATTTCGGCAATAAAATTTAAAACGCGTGTAAAACATAAACCAAACGATGAAATTGGTTATTTCTTCATGTATAATGATCAACTCGATACTCCCTAGCCCCCAACAGCCTTTTTTTTCATAACACTTTAACCAGAGTGACGGGAGAGCGGCATTTCAGAAAACGTGCTTATCTCGGCGAGAAAAAGCGATTTCGGCAATAAAATTTAAAACGCGTGTAAAACATAAACCAAACGATGAAATTGGTTATTTCTTCATGTATAATGATCAACTCGATACTCCCTAGCCCCCAACAGCCTTTTTTTTCATAACACTTTAACCAGAGTGACGGGAGAGCGGCATTTCAGAAAACGTGCTTATCTCGGCGAGAAAAAGCGATTTCGGCAATAAAATTTAAAACGCGTGTAAAACATAAACCAAACGATGAAATTGGTTATTTCTTCTATGTATAATGATCAACTCGATACTCCCTAGCCCCCAACAGCCTTTTTTTTCATAACACTTTAACCAGAGTGACGGGAGAGCGGCATTTCAGAAAACGTGCTTATCTCGGCGAGAAAAAGCGATTTCGGCAATAAAATTTAAAACGCGTGTAAAACATAAACCAAACGATGAAATTGGTTATTTCTTCATGTATAATGATCAACTCGATACTCCCTAGCCCCCAACAGCCTTTTTTTTCATAACACTTTAACCAGAGTGACGGGAGAGCGGCATTTCAGAAAACGTGCTTATCTCGGCGAGAAAAAGCGATTTCGGCAATAAAATTTAAAACGCGTGTAAAACATAAACCAAACGATGAAATTGGTTATTTCTTCATGTATAATGATCAACTCGATACTCCCTAGCCCCCAACAGCCTTTTTTTTCATAACACTTTAACCAGAGTGACGGGAGAGCGGCATTTCAGAAAACGTGCTTATCTCGGCGAGAAAAAGCGATTTCGGCAATAAAATTTAAAACGCGTGTAAAACATAAACCAAACGATGAAATTGGTTATTTCTTCATGTATAATGATCAACTCGATACTCCCTAGCCCCCAACAGCCTTTTTTTTCATAACACTTTAACCAGAGTGACGGGAGAGCGGCATTTCAGAAAACGTGCTTATCTCGGCGAGAAAAAGCGATTTCGGCAATAAAATTTAAAACGCGTGTAAAACATAAACCAAACGATGAAATTGGTTATTTCTTCATGTATAATGATCAACTCGATACTCCCTAGCCCCCAACAGCCTTTTTTTTCATAACACTTTAACCAGAGTGACGGGAGAGCGGCATTTCAGAAAACGTGCTTATCTCGGCGAGAAAAAGCGATTTCGGCAATAAAATTTAAAACGCGTGTAAAACATAAACCAAACGATGAAATTGGTTATTTCTTCATGTATAATGATCAACTCGATACTCCCTAGCCCCCAACAGCCTTTTTTTTCATAACACTTTAACCAGAGTGACGGGAGAGCGGCATTTCAGAAAACGTGCTTATCTCGGCGAGAAAAAGCGATTTCGGCAATAAAATTTAAAACGCGTGTAAAACATAAACCAAACGATGAAATTGGTTATTTCTTCATGTATAATGATCAACTCGATACTCCCTAGCCCCCAACAGCCTTTTTTTTCATAACACTTTAACCAGAGTGACGGGAGAGCGGCATTTCAGAAAACGTGCTTATCTCGGCGAGAAAAAGCGATTTCGGCAATAAAATTTAAAACGCGTGTAAAACATAAACCAAACGATGAAATTGGTTATTTCTTCATGTATAATGATCAACTCGATACTCCCTAGCCCCCAACAGCCTTTTTTTTCACAACACTTTAACCAGAGTGACGGGAGAGCGGCATTTCAGAAAACGTGCTTATCTCGGCGAGAAAAAGTGATTTTGGCAATAAAATTTAAAACGCGTGTAAAACATAAACCAAACGATGAAATTGGTTATTTCTTCATGTATAATGATCAACTCGATACTCCCTAGCCCCCAACAGCCTTTTTTTTCATAACACTTTAACCAGAGTGACGGGAAAGCGGCATTTCAGAAAACGTGCTTATCTCGGCGAGAAAAAGCGATTTCGGCAATAAAATTTAAAACGCGTGTAAAACATAAACCAAACGATGAAATTGGTTATTTCTTCATGTATAATGATCAACTCGATACTCCCTAGCCCCCAACAGCCTTTTTTTTCATAACACTTTAACCAGAGTGACGGGAGAGCGGCATTTCAGAAAACGTGCTTATCTCGGCGAGAAAAAGCGATTTCGGCAATAAAATTTAAAACGCGTGTAAAACATAAACCAAACGATGAAATTGGTTATTTCTTCATGTATAATGATCAACTCGATACTCCCTAGCCCCCAACAGCCTTTTTTTTCATAATACTTTAACCAGAGTGACGGGAGACCGGCATTTCAGAAAACGTGCTTATCTCGGCGAGAAAAAGCGATTTCGGCAATAAAATTTAAAACGCGTGTAAAACATAAACCAAACGATAAAAATTGGTTATTTCTTCATGTATAATGATCAACTCGATACTCCCTAGCCCCCAACAGCCTTTTTTTTCACAACACTTTAGCCAGAGTGACGGGAGAGCGGCATTTCAGAAAACGTGCTTATCTCGGCGAGAAAAAGCGATTTCGGCAATAAAATTTAAAACGCGTGTAAAACATAAACCAAACGATGAAATTGGTTATTTCTTCATGTATAATGATCAACTCGATACTCCCTAGCCCCCAACAGCCTTTTTTTTCACAACACTTTAACCAGAGTGACGGGAGAGCGGCATTTCAGAAAACGTGCTTATCTCGGCGAGAAAAAGCGATTTCGGCAATAAAATTTAAAACGCGTGTAAAACATAAACCAAACGATGAAATTGGTTATTTCTTATTGTATAATGATCAACTCGATACTCCCTAGCCCCCAACAGCCTTTTTTTTCATAACACTTTAACCAGAGTGACGGGAGAGCGGCATTTCAGAAAACGTGCTTATCTCGGCGAGAAAAAGCGATTTCGGCAATAAAATTTAAAACGCGTGTAAAACATAAACCAAACGATGAAATTGGTTATTTCTTCATGTATAATGATCAACTCGATACTCCCTAGCCCCCAACAGCCTTTTTTTTCATAACACTTTAACCAGAGTGACGGGAGAGCGGCATTTCAGTAAACGTGCTTATCTCGGCGAGAAAAAGCGATTTCGGCAATAAAATTTAAAACGCGTGTAAAACATAAACCAAACGATGAAATTGGTTATTTCTTCATGTATAATGAACAACTCGATACTCCCTAGCCCCCAACAGCCTTTTTTTTCATAACACTTTAACCAGAGTGACGGGAGAGCGGCATTTCAGAAAACGTGCTTATCTCGGCGAGAAAAAGCGATTTCGGCAATAAAATTTAAAACGCGTGTAAAACATAAACCAAACGATGAAATTGGTTATTTCTTCATGTATAATGATCAACTCGATACTCCCTAGCCCCCAACAGCCTTTTTTTTCATAACACTTTAACCAGAGTGACGGGAGAGCGGCATTTCAGAAAACGTGCTTATCTCGGCGAGAAAAAGCGATTTCGGCAATAAAATTTAAAACGCGTGTAAAACATAAACCAAACGATGAAATTGGTTATTTCTTCATGTATAATGATCAACTCGATACTCCCTAGCCCCCAACAGCGTTTTTTTTTCATAACACTTTAACCAGAGTGACGGGAGAGCGGCATTTCAGAAAACATGCTTATCTCGGCGAGAAAAAGCGATTTCGGCAATAAAATTTAAAACGCGTGTAAAACATAAACCAAACGATGAAATTGGTTATTTCTTCATGTATAATGATCAACTCGATACTCCCTAGCCCCCAACAGCCTTTTTTTTCATAACACTTTAACCAGAGTGACGGGAGAGCGGCATTTCAGAAAACGTGCTTATCTCGGCGAGAAAAAGCGATTTCGGCAATAAAATTTAAAACGCGTGTAAAACATAAACCAAACGATGAAATTGGTTATTTCTTCATGTATAATGATCAACTCGATACTCCCTAGCCCCCCAACAGCCCTTCTTTTTTCATAACACTTTAACCAGAGTGACGGGAGAGCGGGCATTTCAGAAAACGTGCTTATCTCGGCGAGAAAAAGCGATTTCGGCAATAAAATTTAAAACGCGTGTAAAACATAAACCAAACGATGAAATTGGTTATTTCTTCATGTATAATGATCAACTCGATACTCCCTAGCCCCCAACAGCCTTTTTTTTCATAACACTTTAACCAGAGTGGACGGGAGAGTGGCATTTCAGAAAACGTGCTTATCTCGGCGAGAAAAAGCGATTTCGGCAATAAAATTTAAAACGCGTGTAAAACTTAAACCAAACGATGAAATTGGTTATTTCTTCATGTATAATGATCAACTCAATACTCCCTAGCCCCCAACAGTCCTTTTTTTTCATACCACTTTATCCAGAGTGACGGGAGAGCGGCATTTCAGAAAACGTGCTTATCTCGGCGAGAAAAGAGCGATTTCGGCAATAAAATTTAAACGTCGTGTAAAACATAAACCAAACGATGAAATTGGTTATTTCTTCATGTATAATGATCAACTCGATACTCCCTAGCCCCAAACAGCCTTTTTTTTCACAACACTTTAACCAGAGTGACGGGAGAGCGGCATTTCAGAAAACGTGCTTATCTCGGCGAGAAAAGCGATTTCGGCAATAAAATTTAAAACGCGTGTAAAACATAAACCAAACGATGAAATTGGTTATTTCTTCATGTATAATGATCAACTCGATACTCCCTAGCCCCCAACAGCCTTTTTTTTTCACAACACTTTAACCAGAGTGACGGGAGAGCGGCATTTCAGAAAACGTGCTTATCTCGGCGAGAAAAAGCGATTTCGGCAATAAAATTTAAAAACGCGTGTAAAACATAAACCAAACGATGAAATGGGTTATTTTCTTCATGTATAATGATCAACTCGATACTCCCTAGCCCCAAACAGCCTTTTTTTTTTCATAACACTTTAACCAGAGTGACGGGAGAGCGGCATTTCAGAAAACGTGCTTATCTCGGCGAGAAAAAGCGATTTCGGCAATAAAATTTAAAACGCGTGTAAAACATAAACCAAACGATGAAATTGGTTATTTCTTCATGTATAATGATCAACTCGATACTCCCTAGCCCCCAACAGCCTTTTTTTTCATAACACTTTAACCAGAGTGACGGGAGAGCGGCATTTCAGAAAACGTGCTTATCTCGGCGAGAAAAAGCGATTTCGGCAATAAAATTTAAAACGCGTGTAAAACATAAACCAAACGATGAAATTGGTTATTTCTTCATGTATAATGATCAACTCGATACTCCCTAGCCCCCAACAGCCTTTTTTTTTCATAACACTTTAACCAGAGTGACGGGGAGAGCGGCATTTCAGAAAACGTGCTTATCTCGGCGAGAAAAAGCGATTTCGGCAATAAAATTTAAAACGCGTGTAAAACATAAACCAAACGATGAAATTGGTTATTTCTTCATGTATAATGATCAACTCGATACTCCCTAGCCCCCAACAGCCTTTTTTTTCATAACACTTTAACCAGAGTGACGGGAGAGCGGCATTTCAGAAAACGTGCTTATCTCGGCGAGAGAAAAGCGATTTCGGCAATAACATTCTAAAACGCGTGTAAAACATAAACCAAACGATGAAATTGGTTATTTCTTCATGTATAATGATCAACTCGATACTCCCTAGCCCCCAACAGCCTTTTTTTTCATAACACTTTAACCAGAGTGACGGGTGAAGAGCGGCATTTCAGAAAACGTGCTTATCTCGGCGAGAAAAAGCGATTTCGGCAATAAAATTTAAAACGCGTGTAAAACATAAACCAAACGATGAAATTGGTTATTTCTTCATGTATAATGATCAACTCGATACTCCCTAGCCCCCAACAGCCTTTTTTTTCATAACACTTTAACCAGAGTGACGGGGAGAGCGGCATTTCAGAAAACGTGCTTATCTCGGCGAGAAAAAGCGATTTCGGCAATAAAATTTAAAACGCGTGTAAAACATAAACCAAACGATGAAATGGGTTATTTCTTCATGTATAATGATCAACTCGATACTCCCTAGCCCCCAACAGCCTTTTTTTTCATAACACTTTAACCAGAGTGACGGGAGAGCGGCATTTCAGAAAACGTGCTTATCTCGGCGAGAAAAAGCGATTTCGGCAATAAAATTTAAAACGCGTGTAAAACATAAACCCAAACGATGAAATTGGTTATTTCTTCATGTATAATGATCAACTCGATACTCCCTAGCCCCCAACAGCCTTTTTTTTCATAACACTTTAACCAGAGTGACGGGAGAGCGGCATTTCAGAAAACGTTGCTTATCTCGGCGAGAAAAAGCGATTTCGGCAATAAAATTTAAAACGCGTGTAAAACATAAACCAAACGATGAAATTGGTTATTTCTTCATGTATAATGATCAACTCGATACTCCCTAGCCCCCAACAGCCTTTTTTTTTCATAACACTTTAACCAGAGTGACGGGAGAGCGGCATTTCAGAAAACGTGCTTATCTCGGCGAGAAAAAGCGATTTCGGCAATAAAATTTAAAACGCGTGTAAAACATAAACCAAACGATGAAATTGGTTATTTCTTCATGTATAATGATCAACTCGATACTCCCTAGCCCCCAACAGCCTTTTTTTTTCATAACACTTTAACCAGAGTGACGGGAGAGAGCGGCATTTCAGAAAACGTGCTTATCTCGGCGAGAAAAAGCGATTTCGGCAATAAAATTTAAAACGCGTGTAAAACATAAACCAAACGATGAAATTGGTTATTTCTTCATGTATAATGATCAACTCGATACTCCCTAGCCCCCAACAGCCTTTTTTTTTCATAACACTTTAACCAGAGTGACGGGAGGAGAGCGGCATTTCAGAAAACGTGCTTATCTCGGCGAGAAAAAGCGATTTCGGCAATAAAATTTAAAACGCGTGTAAAACATAAACCAAACGATGAAATTGGTTATTTCTTCATGTATAATGATCAACTCGATACTCCCTAGCCCCCAACAGCCTTTTTTTTCATAACACTTTAACCAGAGTGACGGTGAAGAGCGGGCATTTCAGAAAACGTGCTTATCTCGGCGAGAAAAAGCGATTTCGGCAATAAAATTAAAACGCGTGTAAAACATAAACCAAACGATGAAATTGGTTATTTCTTCATGTATAATGATCAACTCGATACTCCCTAGCCCCCAACAGCCTTTTTTTTCATAACACTTTAACCAGAGTGACGGGAGAGCGGCATTTCAGAAAACGTGCTTATCTCGGCGAGAAAAAGCGATTTCGGCAATAAAATTTAAAACGCGTGTAAAACATAAACCAAACGATGAAATGGGTTATTTCTTCATGTATAATGATCAACTCGATACTCCCTAGCCCCCAACAGCCTTTTTTTTCATCAACACTTTAACCAGAGTGACGGGAAGAGCGGGCATTTCAGAAAACGTGCTTATCTCGGCGAGAAAAAGCGATTTCGGCAATAAAATTTAAAACGCGTGTAAAACATAAACCAAACGATGAAATTGGTTATTTCTTCATGTATAATGATCAACTCGATACTCCCTAGCCCCCAACAGCCTTTTTTTTCATAACACTTTAACCAGAGTGACGGTGAGAGCGGCATTTCAGAAAACGTGCTTATCTCGGCGAGAAAAAGCGATTTCGGCAATAAAATTTAAAACGCGTGTAAAACATAAACCAAACGATGAAATTGGTTATTTCTTCATGTATAATGATCAACTCGATACTCCCTAGCCCCCCCAACAGCCTTTTTTTTCATAACACTTTAACCAGAGTGACGGGAGAGCGGCATTTCAGAAAACGTGCTTATCTCGGCGAGAAAAAAGCGATTTCGGCAATAAAATTTAAAACGCGTGTAAAACATAAACCAAACGATGAAATTGGTTATTTCTTCATGTATAATGATCAACTCGATACTCCCTAGCCCCCAACAGCCTTTTTTTCATAACACTTTAACCAGAGTGACGGGAGAGCGGCATTTCAGGAAAACGTGCTTATCTCGGCGAGAAAAAGCGGATTTTCGGCAATAAAATTTAAAACGCGTGTAAAACATAAAACCAAACGATGAAATTGGTTATTTCTTCATGTATAATGATCAACTCTGATACTCCCTAGCCCCCAACAGCCTTTTTTTTCACTAACACTTTAACCAGAGTGACGGGAGAGCGGCATTTCAGAAAACGTGCTTATCTCGGCGAGAAAAAGCGATTTCGGCAATAAAATTTAAAACGCGTGTAAAACATAAACCCAAACGATGAAATTGGTTATTTCTTCATGTATAATGATCAACTCGATACTCCCTAGCCCCCAACAGCCTTTTTTTTTCATAACACTTTAACCAGAGTGACGGGAGAGCGGCATTTCAGAAAACGTGCTTATCTCGGCGAGAAAAAGCGATTTCGGCAATAAAATTTAAAACGCGTGTAAAACATAAACCAAACGATGAAATTGGTTATTTCTTCATGTATAATGATCAACTCGATACTCCCTAGCCCCCAACAGCCTTTTTTTTCATAACACTTTAACCAGAGTGACGGGAGAGCGGCATTTCAGAAAACGTGCTTATCTCGGCGAGAAAAAGCGATTTCGGCAATAAAATTTAAAAACGCGTGTAAAACATAAACCAAACGATGAAATTGGTTATTTCTTCATGTATAATGATCAACTCGATACTCCCTAGCCCCCAACAGCCTTTTTTTTCATAACACTTTAACCAGAGTGACGGGAGAGCGGCATTTCAGAAAACGTGCTTATCTCGGCGAGAAAAAGCGATTTCGGCAATAAAATTTAAAACGCGTGTAAAACATAAACCAAACGATGAAATTGGTTATTTCTTCATGTATAATGATCAACTCGATACTCCCTAGCCCCCAACAGCCTTTTTTTCATAACACTTTAACCAGAGTGACGAAGAGAGCGGCATTTTCAGAAAACGTGCTTATCTCGGCGAGAAAAAGCGATTTCGGCAATAAAATTTAAAACGCGTGTAAAACATAAACCAAACGATGAAATTGGTTATTTCTTCATGTATAATGATCAACTCGATACTCCCTAGCCCCCAACAGCCTTTTTTTTCATAACACTTTAACCAGAGTGACGGGAGTGCGGCATTTCAGAAAACGTGCTTATCTCGGCGAGAAAAAGCGATTTCGGCAATAAAATTTAAAACGCGTGTAAAACATAAACCAAACGATGAAATTGGTTATTTCTTCATGTATAATGATCAACTCGATACTCCCTAGCCCCCAACAGCCTTTTTTTTCATAACACTTTAACCAGAGTGACGGGAGAGCGGCATTTCAGAAAACGTGCTTATCTCGGCGAGAAAAAGCGATTTCGCAATAAAATTTAAAACGCGTGTAAAACATAAACCAAACGATGAAATTGGTTATTTCTTCATGTATAATGATCAACTCGATACTCCCTAGCCCCCAACAGCCTTTTTTTTCATAACACTTTAACCAGAGTGACGGGAGAGCGGCATTTCAGAAAACGTGCTTATCTCGGCGAGGAAAAAGCGATTTCGGCAATAAAATTTAAAACGCGTGTAAAACATAAACCAAACGATGAAATTGGTTATTTCTTCATGTATAATGATCAACTCGATACTCCCCTAGCCCCCAACAGCCTTTTTTTTCATAACACTTTAACCAGAGTGACGGGGAGAGCGGCATTTCAGAAAACGTGCTTATCTCGGCGAGAAAAAGCGATTTCGGCAATAAAATTTAAAACGCGTGTAAAACATAAACCAAACGATGAAATTGGTTATTTCTTCATGTATAATGATCAACTCGATACTCCCTAGCCCCCAACAGCCTTTTTTTTCATAACACTTTAACCAGAGTGACGGGGAGAGCGGCATTTCAGAAAACGTGCTTATCTCGGCGAGAAAAAGCGATTTCGGCAATAAAATTTAAAACGCGTGTAAAACATAAACCAAACGATGAAATTGGTTATTTCTTCATGTATAATGATCAACTCGATACTCCCTAGCCCACAACAGCCTTTTTTTTCATAACACTTTAACCAGAGTGACGGGAGAGCGGCATTTCAGAAAACGTGCTTATCTCGGCGAGAAAAAGCGATTTCGGCAATAAAATTTAAAACGCGTGTAAAACATAAACCAAACGATGAAATTGGTTATTTCTTCATGTATAATGATCAACTCGATACTCCCTAGCCCCCAACAGCCTTTTTTTTCATAACACTTTAACCAGAGTGACGGGAGAGCGGCATTTCAGAAAACGTGCTTATCTCGGCGAGAAAAAGCGATTTCGGCAATAAAATTTAAAACGCGTGTAAAACATAAACCAAACGATGAAATTGGTTATTTCTTCATGTATAATGATCAACTCGATACTCCCTAGCCCCCAACAGCCTTTTTTTTCATAACACTTTAACCAGAGTGACGGGAGAGCGGCATTTCAGAAAACTTGCTTATCTCGGCGAGAAAAAGCGATTTCGGCAATAGAATTTAAAACGCGTGTAAAACATAAACCAAACGATGAAATTGGTTTTTTCTTCATGTATAATGATCAACTCGATACTCCCTAGCCCCCAACAGCCTTTTTTTTCATAACACTTTAACCAGAGTGACGGGAGAGCGGCATTTCAGAAAACGTGCTTATCTCGGCGAGAAAAAGCGATTTCGGCAATAAAATTTAAAACGCGTGTAAAACATAAACCAAACGATGAAATTGGTTATTTCTTCATGTATAATGATCAACTCGATACTCCCTAGCCCCCAACAGCCTTTTTTTTCACAACACTTTAACCAGAGTGACGGGAGAGCGGCATTTCAGAAAACGTGCTTGGCGAGAAAAAGCGATTTCGGCAATAAAATTTAAAACGCGTGTAAAACATAAACCAAACGATGAAATTGGTTATTTCTTCATGTATAATGATCAACTCTATACTCCCTAGCCCCCAACAGCCTTTTTTTTCATAACACTTTAACCAGAGTGACGGGAGAGCGGCATTTCAGAAAACGTGCTTATCTCGGCGAGAAAAAGCGATTTCGGCAATAAAATTTAAAACGCGTGTAAAACATAAACCAAACGATGAAATTGGTTATTTCTTCATGTATAATGATCAACTCGATACTCCCTAGCCCCCAACAGCCTTTTTTTTCATAACACTTTAACCAGAGTGACGGGAGAGCGGCATTTCAGAAAACGTGCTTATCTCGGCGAGAAAAAGCGATTTCGGCAATAAAATTTAAAACGCGTGTAAAACATAAACCAAACGATGAAATTGGTTATTTCTTCATGTATAATGATCAACTTGATACTCCCTAGCCCCCAACAGCCTTTTTTTTCACAACACTTTAACCAGAGTGACGGGAGAGCGGCATTTCAGAAAACGTGCTTATCTCGGCGAGAAAAAGCGATTTCGGCAATAAAATTTAAAACGCGTGTAAAACATAAACCAAACGATGAAATTGGTTATTTCTTCATGTATAATGATCAACTCGATACTCCCTAGCCCCCAACAGCCTTTTTTTTCATAACACTTTAACCAGAGTGACGGGAGAGCGGCATTTCAGAAAACGTGCTTATCTCGGCGAGAAAAAGCGATTTCGGCAATAAAATTTAAAACGTGTGTAAAACATAAACCAAACGATGAAATTGGTTATTTCTTCATGTATAATGATCAACTCGATACTCCCTAGCCCCCAACAGCCTTTTTTTTTCATAACACTTTAACCAGAGTGACGGGAGAGCGGCATTTCAGAAAACGTGCTTATCTCGGCGAGAAAAAGCGATTTCGGCAATAAAATTTAAAACGCGTGTAAAACATAAACCAAACGATGAAATTGGTTATTTCTTCATGTATAATGATCAACTCGATACTCCCTAGCCCCCAACAGCCTTTTTTTTCATAACACTTTAACCAGAGTGACGGGAGAGCGGCATTTCAGAAAACGTGCTTATCTCGGCGAGAAAAAGCGATTTCGGCAATAAAATTTAAAACGCGTGTAAAACATAAACTAAACGATGAAATTGGTTATTTCTTCATGTATAATGATCAACTCGATACTCCCTAGCCCCCAACAGCCTTTTTTTTCATAACACTTTAACCAGAGTGACAAGAGAGCGGCATTTCAGAAAACGTGCTTATCTCGGCGAGAAAAAGCGATTTCGGCAATAAAATTTAAAACGCGTGTAAAACATAAACCAAACGATGAAATTGGTTATTTCTTCATGTATAATGATCAACTCGATACTCCCTAGCCCCCAACAGCCTTTTTTTTCATAACACTTTAACCAGAGTGACGGGAGTGCGGCATTTCAGAAAACGTGCTTATCTCGGCGAGAAAAAGCGATTTCGGCAATAAAATTTAAAACGCGTGTAAAACATAAACCAAACGATGAAATTGGTTATTTCTTCATGTATAATGATCAACTCGATACTCCCTAGCCCCCAACAGCCTTTTTTTTCATAACACTTTAACCAGAGTGACGGGAGAGCGGCATTTCAGAAAACGTGCTTATCTCGGCGAGAAAAAGCGATTTCGGCAATAAAATTTAAAACGCGTGTAAAACATAAACCAAACGATGAAATTGGTTATTTCTTCATGTATAATGATCAACTCGATACTCCCTAGCCCCCAACAGCCTTTTTTTTCATAACACTTTAACCAGAGTGACGGGAGAGCGGCATTTCAGAAAACGTGCTTATCTCGGCGAGAAAAAGCGATTTCGGCAATAAAATTTAAAACGCGTGTAAAACATAAACCAAACGATGAAATTGGTTATTTCTTCATGTATAATGATCAACTCGATACTCCCTAGCCCCCAACAGCCTTTTTTTTCATAACACTTTAACCAGAGTGACGGGAGAGCGGCATTTCAGAAAACGTGCTTATCTCGGCGAGAAAAAGCGATTTCGGCAATAAAATTTAAAACGCGTGTAAAACATAAACCAAACGATGAAATTGGTTATTTCTTCATGTATAATGATCAACTCGATACTCCCTAGCCCCCAACAGCCTTTTTTTTCATAACACTTTAACCAGAGTGACGGGAGAGCGGCATTTCAGAAAACGTGCTTATCTCGGCGAGAAAAAGCGATTTCGGCAATAAAATTTAAAACGCGTGTAAAACATAAACCAAACGATGAAATTGGTTATTTCTTCATGTATAATGATCAACTCGATACTCCCTAGCCCACAACAGCCTTTTTTTTCATAACACTTTAACCAGAGTGACGGGAGAGCGGCATTTCAGAAAACGTGCTTATCTCGGCGAGAAAAAGCGATTTCGGCAATAAAATTTAAAACGCGTGTAAAACATAAACCAAACGATGAAATTGGTTATTTCTTCATGTATAAAGATCAACTCGATACTCCCTAGCCCCCAACAGCCTTTTTTTTCATAACACTTTAACCAGAGTGACGGGAGAGCGGCATTTCAGAAAACGTGCTTATCTCGGCGAGAAAAAGCGATTTCGGCAATAAAATTTAAAACGCGTGTAAAACATAAACCAAACGATGAAATTGGTTATTTCTTCATGTATAATGATCAACTCGATACTCCCTAGCCCCCAACAGCCTTTTTTTTCATAACACTTTAACCAGAGTGACGGGAGAGCGGCATTTCAGAAAACTTGCTTATCTCGGCGAGAAAAAGCGATTTCGGCAATAGATTTTAAAACGCGTGTAAAACATAAACCAAACGATGAAATTGGTTTTTTCTTCATGTATAATGATCAATTCGATACTCCCTAGCCCCCAACAGCCTTTTTTTTCATAACACTTTAACCAGAGTGACGGGAGAGCGGCATTTCAGAAAACGTGCTTGGCGAGAAAAAGCGATTTCGGCAATAAAATTTAAAACGCGTGTAAAACATAAACCAAACGATGAAATTGGTTATTTCTTCATGTATAATGATCAACTCTATACTCCCTAGCCCCCAACAGCCTTTTTTTTCATAACACTTTAACCAGAGTGACGGGAGAGCGGCATTTCAGAAAACGTGCTTATCTCGGCGAGAAAAAGCGATTTCGGCAATAAAATTTAAAACGCGTGTAAAACATAAACCAAACGATGAAATTGGTTATTTCTTCATGTATAATGATCAACTCGATACTCCCTAGCCCCCAACAGCCTTTTTTTTCATAACACTTTAACCAGAGTGACGGGAGAGCGGCATTTCAGAAAACGTGCTTATCTCGGCGAGATAAAGCGATTTCGGCAATAAAATTTAAAACGCGTGTAAAACATAAACCAAACGATGAAATGGGTTATTTCTTCATGTATAATGATCAACTCGATACTCCCTAGCCCCCAACAGCCTTTTTTTTCATAACACTTTAACCAGAGTGACGGGAGAGCGGCATTTCAGAAAACGTGCTTATCTCGGCGAGAAAAAGCGATTTCGGCAATAAAATTTAAAACGCGTGTAAAACATAAACCAAACGATGAAATTGGTTATTTCTTCATGTATAATGATCAACTCGAGTCGAGCTCCAGGGAGAGAGGCTGATTTTTTGCTTTTTGAGGCCGACCGACGAACCGGCGCGGGGCGGACTCAAAAGCCCGCAGAGCCGTAGGCACTTAGAAAAGTTTCGCCTTTGGCTGTGAGCTCCAGGGGGAGAGGCTGGTTTTGCGTTATTTCAGGCCGGCTGGAGAACCGGCGCGGGTCGGACGCACAATCCCCGCAGAGCCGTGGGCACTTAGAAAATTTTCGCCAAGTTGGCTCTGAGCGCCTGGTACCTAATATGGAAGTATAGAGGCCGACTTTCGGGCAAGATCACGCCGCGTTAGGCTTCCAGGACCCCGGCTAAGCAATTTTACCGGCCCGCCCGGTTCTTTTTACACTTCCAGCTGGAGCTCAGCAGCGGCTTTTGGCGCAAGATCACGCCGGGTTAGGCTTCCAGGACCTCGGCTAAGCAATTCTACCGGGCCGCCCGGTTCTTTTTTTGAACCAGCCCGGTTCTTTTTACACTTCCAGCTGAAGCTCACGAGCGGCTTTTGGGACAAGATCACGCCGTGTTAGGCTTCCAGAGCCCCGGCTAAGCAATTTTACCGGCCCGCCCGGTTCTTTTTTTTTAACCAGCCCGGTTCTTTTTACACTTCCAGCTGGAGCTCAGCAGCGGCTTTTTGGACAATATCACGCCGGGTTAGGCTTCCAGGACCCCGGCTAAGCAATTTTACCGGGCCGCCCGGTTCTTTTTTTTAACCAGCCCGGTTCTTTTTACACTTCCAGCTGGAGCTCACGAGCGGCTTTTTGGACAAGATCACGCCTGGTTAGGCTTCCAGAGCCCCGGCTAAGCAATTTTAACGGGCCGCCCGGTTCTTTTTTTTAACCAGCCTGGTTCTTTTTACACTTCCAGCTGGAGCTCAGCAGCGGCTTTTTGGACAAGATCACGCCGTGTTAGGCTTCCAGAGCCCCGGCTAAGCAATTTTACCGGGTCGCCCGGTTCTTTTTTTAACCAGCCCGGTTCTTTTTACACTTCCAGCTGGAGCTCAGCAGCGGCTTTTTGCACAGTATCACGCCGGGTTAGGCTTCCAGGACCCCGGCTAGGCAATTTTACCGGGCCGCCCGGTTCTTTTTTTTAACCAGCCCGGTTCTTTTTACACTTCCAGCTGGAGCTCAGCAGCGGCTTTTTGGACAAGATCACGCCGTGTTAGGCTTCCAGAGCACCGGCTAAGCAATTTTACCGGGTCGCCCGGTTCTTTTTTTTAACCAGCCCGGTTCTTTTTACACTTCCAGCTGGAGCTCAGCAGCGGCTTTTTGGACAAGATCACGCCGTGTTAGGCTTCCAGAGCCCCGGCTAAGCAATTTTACCGGGTCGCCCGGTTCTTTTTTTAACCAGCCCGGTTCTTTTTACACATCCAGCTGGAGCTCAGCAGCGTGTAAA
>NW_028232580.1:10000-27821 GCF_054491065.1 Syngnathus leptorhynchus | reverse complement strand
TGGACAACATTCGCAGTTGACACTTTGTGTCATTTTGTTCGGCCTGTGTTTAAGGAGGCGGCCGTCCTCCACTCGGTCCGTGTTTAAGGAGCGACACTCGCGCTCCGGTTCGGCCTGTATTTAGGGAGGCGGCCGTCCTCCGCTTGGTCTGTGTTAAGGGCGACACTCTGTCCATGTTTGAGGAGCCTGGCCCTGACGCTCCTCTCCGGCCTGTGTTTAAGGAGGCGGCCGTCCTCCCCTTGGTCCGTGTTAAGGGCGACACTCGGTCCATGTTTGAGGAGCCTGGCCCTGACGCTCCTCTCCGGCCTGTGTTTAAGGAGGCGGCCGTCCTCCCCTTGGTCCGTGTTAAGGGCGACACTCGGTCCATGTTTGAGGAGCCTGGCCCTGACGCTCCTCTCCGGCCTGTGTTTAAGGAGGCGGCCGTCCTCCCCTTGGTCCGTGTTAAGGGCGACACTCGGTCCATGTTTGAGGAGCCTGGCCCTGACGCTCCTCTCCGGCCTGTGTTTAAGGAGGCGGCCGTCCTCCCCTTGGTCCGTGTTAAGGGCGACACTCGGTCCATGTTTAAGGAGCGGCCCTCGCGCTCCGGTTCGGCCTGTATTTAGGGAGGCGGCCGTCCTCCGCTTGGTCTGTGTTAAGGGCGACACTCGGTCCGTGTTTAAGGAGCCGGCCCTGACGCTCCTCTTCGGCCTGTGTTTAAGGAGGCGGCCGTCCTCCACTTCCTTCCATGCACCACCACATTCGCAGTTGACACTTTGCCATTTTTTCAGAGAGGTGACACTTAGTCGTTTTTTCGAAAGTTGACACTTAGTCGTTTTTTCGAAAGTTGACACTTTGCCGTTTTTTCAGAGAGGCGACACTTAGTCGTTTTTTCGAAAGTTGACACTTAGCCGTTTTTTCGAAAGTTGACACTTAGCCGTTTTTTCGAAAGTTGACACTTAGCCGTTTTTTCGAAAGTTGACACTTAGTCACTTTTTCGCCACAGTGACACCTCCAGCGCGTGCCACGGCGCTTTTCAGGTCTTCTATCCGACCTTGTGCTGTCGAGGACGGCGTGTCCGACGCCGTGGGGAGACCAGCACCATCTCCTCCATACTCGTAAACGGGGTGCTTTGGAAAACGGGGGGAAAGTCGATGAGTACACTGACTACTGGGACCATTTCATTGTACTCTGGCGCACCTGAAGACCAAAAAAGGTACTGCACCTTAGCCCGGGTACCTCACCCCCTGGTACCTCGAGGAGAACTTAGAAAAATTTCGACAAATTTTTGGTGAGCTCCAGGGAGAGAGGCTGATTTTTCGCTTTTTGAGGCCGACCGCCGAACCGGCGCGGGGCGGACTCACAAGCCCCGCAGAGCCGTGGGCACTTAGTCGTTTTTTCAGAGAGGCGACACTTAGTCGTTTTTTCAGAGGCGACACTTAGTCGTTTTTTCGAAAGTTGACACTTAGCCGTTTTTTCGAAAGTCGACACTTAGCCGTTTTTTTGGAAAGTTGACACTTAGTCGTTTTTTCGAAAGTTGACACTTAGTCGTTTTTTCGCCACAATTGGCTCTGAGCTCCAGGGGGAGAGCCTGGTTTTGCCTTATTTCAGGCCGGCTGGGGAACCGGCGCGGGTCGGATGCACGAGCCCGGCAGAGCCGTGGGCACTTAGAAAATTTTCGCCGATTAAGCTGGGACCTCCAGGCGGAGACCGGCATTCCTCGTCCTCGGGGTTCGACCCAGGAACCGGCGCTGGGCAGACGCCGTAGCCACGCAGAGCCGTGGGCACTTAGAAAATATTCGCCAAGTTGGCTCTGAGCTCCAGGCGGAGAGGCTGGTTTTGCCTTATTTCAGGCCGGCTGGGGAACCGGCGCGGGTCGGATGCACGAGCCCGCAGAGCCGTGGGCACTTTGCCATTTTCTCAGAGTCGACACTTAGTCGTTTTTTCAGAGAGGCGACACTCTGTCGTTTTTTCGAAAGTTGACACTTTGCCGTTTTTTCAGAGAGGCGACACTTAGCCGTTTTTTCAGAGATGTGACACTTAGCCGTTTTTTCAGAGATGTGACACTTAGCCGTTTTTTCAGAGATGTGACACTTTGCCGTTTTTTCGAAAGTTGACACTTAGCCGTTTTTTCGAAAGTCGACACTTAGCCGTTTTTTCAGAGATGTGACACTTTGCCGTTTTTTCGAAAGTTGACACTTAGCCGTTTTTTCGAAAGTTGACACTTAGTCGTTTTTTCAGAGATGTGACACTTAGAAACTTTTTGCCAAGTTGGCTGTGAGCTCCAGGAGGAGACCGTTATTTTTCGTCATTCGAGGCCGACTGCGGAACCGGCGCTGGGCGGACGCCAAAGCTCGGCAGGGCCGTGGGCACTTAGAAACTTTTTGCCAAGTTGGCTGTGAGCTCCAGGAGGAGACCGTTATTTTTCGTCATTCGAGGCCGACTGCGGAACCGGCGCTGGGCGGACGCCAAAGCTCGGCAGGGCCGTGGGCACTTAGAAACTTTTTGCCAAGTTGGCTGTGAGCTCCAGGAGGAGACCGTTATTTTTCGTCATTCGAGGCCGACTGCGGAACCGGCGCTGAGCGGACGCCAAAGTTCGGCAGGGCCGTGGGCACTTAGAAACTTTTTGCCAAGTTGGCTGTGAGCTCCAGGAGGAGACCGTTATTTTTCGTCATTCGAGGCCGACTGCGGAACCGGCGCTGAGCGGACGCCAAAGTTCGGCAGGGCCGTGGGCACTTAGAAACTTTTTGCCAAGTTGGCTGTGAGCTCCAGGAGGAGACCGTTATTTTTCGTCATTCGAGGCCGACTGCGGAACCGGCGCTGGGCGGACGCCAAAGCTCGGCAGGGCCGTGGGCACTTAGAAACTTTTTGCCAAGTTGGCTGTGAGCTCCAGGAGGAGACCGTCATTTTTCGTCATTCGAGGCCGACTGCGGCACCGGCGCTGAGCGGACGCCAAAGCTCGGCAGGGCCGTGGGCACTTAGAAACTTTTTGCCAAGTTGGCTGTGAGCTCCAGGAGGAGACCGTTATTTTTCGTCATTCGAGGCCGACTGCGGAACCGGCGCTGGGCGGACGCCAAAGCTCGGCAGGGCCGTGGGCACTTAGAAACTTTTTGCCAAGTTGGCTGTGAGCTCCAGGAGGAGACCGTCATTTTTCGTCATTCGAGGCCGACTGCGGCACCGGCGCTGAGCGGACGCCAAAGCTCGGCAGGGCCGTGGGCACTTTGCCACTTTTTCGCCACAATTGGCTGTGAGCTCCAGGAGGAGACCGTTATTTTTCGTCATTCTAGGCCGGTTGCAGAACCGGCGCGGCTCGGATGCACGAGCCCGCAGAGCCGTGGGCACTTAGAAAAATTTCAGAGAGGCGACACTTTGCCATTTTTTCAGAGAGGTGACACTTAGTCGTTTTTTCGAAAGTTGACACTTAGCCGTTTTTTCGAAAGTTGACACTTAGTCGTTTTTTCGAAAGTTGACACTTAGTCGTTTTTTCGCCAAAGTGCCCACCTCCAGCGCGTGCCACGGCGCTTTCCAGGTCTTCTATCCGACCTTGTGCTGTCGAGGACGGCGTGTCCGACGCCGTGGGGAGACCAGCACCATCTCCTCCATACTCGTAAACGAGGTGCTTTGGAAAACGGGGGGAAAGTCGATGAGTACACTGACTACTGGGACCATTTCATTGTACTCTGGCGCACCTGAAGACCAAAAAAGGTACTGCACCTTAGCCCGGGTACCTCACCCCCTGGTACCTCGAGGTGAGCTCCAGGGAGAGAGGCTGATTTTTTGCTTTTTGAGGCCGACCACCGAACCGGCGCGGGGCGGACTCACAAGCCCCGCAGAGCCGTGGGCACTTAGTCGTTTTTTCGAAAGTTGACACTTAGTCGTTTTTTCGCCGATTTTGCTGGGACCTCCAGGCGAGGACCGGCGTTTTTCGTCTTCCGGGTCCGACCCGGGAACCAGCGCCGAGCGGACACATTCGCTCGCTAGTGCCGTTGGCACTTAGAAAATTTTTCGTTTGTCATGAGCTCCGGGCGGAGACCGGCGTTTTTCGTCTTCCGGGTCCGACCCGGGAACCAGCGCCGAGCGGACACATTCGCTCGCAAGTGCCGTTGGCACTTAGAAAATTTTTCGTTTGTCATGAGCTCCGGGCGGAGAGCGGCGTTTTTCGTCTTCCGGGTTCGACCCGGGAACCAGCGCCGAGCGGACACATTCGCTCGCTAGTGCCGTTGGCACTTAGAAAATTTTTCGTTTGTCATGAGCTCCGGGCGGAGACCGGCGTTTTTTGTCTTCCGGGTTCGACCCGGGAACCAGCGCCGAGCGGACACATTCGCTCGCTAGTGCCGTTGGCACTTAGAAAATTTTTCGTTTGTCATGAGCTCCGGGCGGAGAGCGGCGTTTTTCGTCTTCCGGGTTCGACCCGGGAACCAGCGCCGAGCGGACACATTCGCTCGCTAGTGCCGTTGGCACTTAGAAAATTTTTCGTTTGTCATGAGCTCCGGGCGGAGAGCGGCGTTTTTCGTCTTCCGGGTTCGACCCGGGAACCAGCGCCGAGCGGACACATTCGCTCGCTAGTGCCGTTGGCACTTAGAAAATTTTTCGTTTGTCATGAGCTCCGGGCGGAGAGCGGCGTTTTTCGTCTTCCGGGTTCGACCCGGGAACCAGCGCCGAGCGGACACATTCGCTCGCTAGTGCCGTTGGCACTTAGAAAATTTTTCGTTTGTCATGAGCTCCGGGCGGAGAGCGGCGTTTTTCGTCTTCCGGGTTCGACCCGGGAACCAGCGCCGAGCGGACACATTCGCTCGCTAGTGCCGTTGGCACTTAGAAAATTTTTCGTTTGTCATGAGCTCCGGGCGGAGAGCGGCGTTTTTCGTCTTCCGGGTTCGACCCGGGAACCAGCGCCGAGCGGACACATTCGCTCGCTAGTGCCGTTGGCACTTAGAAAATTTTTCGTTTGTCATGAGCTCCGGGCGGAGAGCGGCGTTTTTCGTCTTCCGGGTTCGACCCGGGAACCAGCGCCGAGCGGACACATTCGCTCGCTAGTGCCGTTGGCACTTAGAAAATTTTTCGTTTGTCATGAGCTCCGGGCGGAGACCGGCATTTTTCGTCATTCGAGGCCGACGGGGGAACCAGCCGGAGCGGACACGTTTGCTCGGAAGAGCCGTTGGCACTTAGAAAAAATTCCGTGTCTCGTGAGCTCCAGGGGGGACAGGCTGGTTTTATTCATCCGTAGCCGACATGGGAACCAGCGCGGAGCGGATTGGTGTTGCGCTGCCATATACCTCATCTCTCTCAAGAGTCCCCCCCTTATACGTGCCGATGGTGTTTTGGAAAACGGGGGGTAACTGGATGAGTACACTGACTAGTGGGACCAAGTACACTAATAGCCCCTGGTACCTAAAATGGAAGTATAGAGGCCGACTTTCGGGCAAGATCACGCCGGGTTAGGCTTCCAGGACCTCGGCTAAGCAATTTTAACGGGTTGCCCGGTTCTTTTTTGAACCAGCCCGGTTCTTTTTTTTTATCCAGCCCGGTTCTTTTTACACTTCCAGCTGGAGCTCGGGAGCGGCTTTTTGCACAAGATCACGCCGTGTTAGGCTTCCAGGACCTCAGCTAAGCAATTTTAACGGGTCGCCCGGTTCTTTTTTGATCCAGCCCGGTTCTTTTTTTTATCCAGCCTGGTTCTTTTTACACTTCCAGCTGGAGCTCGGGAGCGGCTTTTTGCACAAGAACACGCCGTGTTAGGCTTCCAGGACCTCGGCTAAGCAATTTTAACGGGTCGCCCGGTTCTTTTTTGATCCAGCCCGGTTCTTTTTTTTATCCAGCCTGGTTCTTTTTACACTTCCAGCTGGAGCTCGGGAGCGGCTTTTTGCACAAGAACACGCCGTGTTAGGCTTCCAGGACCTCGGCTAAGCAATTTTAACGGGTCGCCCGGTTCTTTTTTGATCCAGCCCGGTTCTTTTTTTTATCCAGCCTGGTTCTTTTTACACTTCCAGCTGGAGCTCGGGAGCGGCTTTTTGCACAAGATCACGCCGTGTTAGGCTTCCAGGACCTCGGCTAAGCAATTTTAACGGGTCGCCCGGTTCTTTTTTTTTATCCAGCCCGGTTCTTTTTTTATCCAGCCCGGTTCTTTTTACACTTCCAGCTGGAGCTCGGGAGCGGCTTTTTGCACAAGATCACGCCGTGTTAGGCTTCCAGGACCTCGGCTAAGCAATTTTAACGGGTCGCCCGGTTCTTTTTTGATCCAGCCCGGTTCTTTTTTTTATCCAGCCTGGTTCTTTTTACACTTCCAGCTGGAGCTCGGGAGCGGCTTTTTGCACAAGAACACGCCGTGTTAGGCTTCCAGGACCTCGGCTAAGCAATTTTAACGGGTTGCCCGGTTCTTTTTTGAACCAGCCCGGTTCTTTTTTTTATCCAGCCTGGTTCTTTTTACACTTCCAGCTGGAGCTCGGGAGCGGCTTTTTGCACAAGAACACGCCGTGTTAGGCTTCCAGGACCTCGGCTAAGCAATTTTAACGGGTCGCCCGGTTCTTTTTTGATCCAGCCCGGTTCTTTTTTTTATCCAGCCTGGTTCTTTTTACACTTCCAGCTGGAGCTCGGGAGCGGCTTTTTGCACAAGATCACGCCGTGTTAGGCTTCCAGGACCTCGGCTAAGCAATTTTAACGGGTCGCCCGGTTCTTTTTTTTATCCAGCCCGGTTCTTTTTTTTATCCAGCCCGGTTCTTTTTACACTTCCAGCTGGAGCTCGGGAGCGGCTTTTTGCACAAGATCACGCCGTGTTAGGCTTCCAGGACCTCGGCTAAGCAATTTTAACGGGTCGCCCGGTTCTTTTTTGATCCAGCCCGGTTCTTTTTTTTATCCAGCCTGGTTCTTTTTACACTTCCAGCTGGAGCTCGGGAGCGGCTTTTTGCACAAGAACACGCCGTGTTAGGCTTCCAGGACCTCGGCTAAGCAATTTTAACGGGTTGCCCGGTTCTTTTTTGAACCAGCCCGGTTCTTTTTTTTATCCAGCCTGGTTCTTTTTACACTTCCAGCTGGAGCTCGGGAGCGGCTTTTTGCACAAGAACACGCCGTGTTAGGCTTCCAGGACCTCGGCTAAGCAATTTTAACGGGTCGCCCGGTTCTTTTTTGATCCAGCCCGGTTCTTTTTTTTATCCAGCCTGGTTCTTTTTACACTTCCAGCTGGAGCTCGGGAGCGGCTTTTTGCACAAGATCACGCCGTGTTAGGCTTCCAGGACCTCGGCTAAGCAATTTTAACGGGTCGCCCGGTTCTTTTTTTTATCCAGCCCGGTTCTTTTTTTATCCAGCCCGGTTCTTTTTACACTTCCAGCTGGAGCTCGGGAGCGGCTTTTTGCACAAGATCACGCCGTGTTAGGCTTCCAGGACCTCGGCTAAGCAATTTTAACGGGTCGCCCGGTTCTTTTTTGATCCAGCCCGGTTCTTTTTTTTATCCAGCCTGGTTCTTTTTACACTTCCAGCTGGAGCTCGGGAGCGGCTTTTTGCACAAGAACACGCCGTGTTAGGCTTCCAGGACCTCGGCTAAGCAATTTTAACGGGTCGCCCGGTTCTTTTTTTTATCCAGCCCGGTTCTTTTTTTATCCAGCCCGGTTCTTTTTACACTTCCAGCTGGAGCTCGGGAGCGGCTTTTTGCACAAGATCACGCCGTGTTAGGCTTCCAGGACCTCGGCTAAGCAATTTTAACGGGTCGCCCGGTTCTTTTTTGATCCAGCCCGGTTCTTTTTTTTATCCAGCCCGGTTCTTTTTACACTTCCAGCTGGAGCTTGGGAGCGGCTTTTTGCACAAGAACACGCCGTGTTAGGCTTCCAGGACCTCGGCTAAGCAATTTTAACGGGTCGCCCGGTTCTTTTTTGATCCAGCCCGGTTCTTTTTACACTTCCAGCTGGAGCTCGGGAGCGGCTTTTTGCACAAGATCACGCCGGGTTAGGCTTCCAGGACCTCGGCTAAGCAATTTTAACGGGCCGCCCGGTTCTTTTTTTTTATCCAGCCCGGTTCTTTTTTTTATCCAGCCTGGTTCTTTTTACACTTCCAGCTGGAGCTCGGGAGCGGCTTTTTGCACAAGATCACGCCGTGTTAGGCTTCCAGGACCTCGGCTAAGCAATTTTAACGGGTCGCCCGGTTCTTTTTTGATCCAGCCCGGTTCTTTTTCCACTTCCAGCTGGAGCTCAGCAGCGGCTTTTTGCACAAGATCACGCCGGGTTAGGCTTCCAGGACCTCGGCTAAGCACTTCTAACGGGTCGCCCGGTTCTTTTTTTGAACCAGCCCGGTTCTTTTTACACTTCCAGCTGGAGCTCAGCAGCGGCTTTTTGCACAAGATCACGCCGGGTTAGGGTTCCAGGACCTCGGCTAAGCAATTTTAAAGGGCCGCCCGGTTCTTTTTTTGATCCAGCCCGGTTCTTTTTACACTTCCAGCTGGAGCTCAGCAGCGGCTTTTTGCACAAGATCACGCCGGGTTAGGCTTCCAGGACCTCGGCTAAGCACTTCTAACGGGCCCTGGTCCACCCCTGCCAGTGCATTTCAAAACTTGGCATTAATTTCGACCTAAGAGACGAAGTCTGATTTTTTTCTACCACTTGGGCGGCCTTTTTGCACCCAGAACACCCGCACCGGCACCATAAATTCGAAGGGTGCCGAGTGCGTCGGCGCAGATTCTGCGACGGAGTGACACTTCCCTCTTGTGGACATTCGGCGGTAGGTGAAATGCGCACTCGGTCTTCTCTTTTCTTTTCCTTCCAGTGAAACTTTGGCAACATTCTGCGAGCTGCTGGCTTCCAGAACCTCGGCCAAGCAGGTGGAGGATTTTTTTCCACTTCCAGCTGGAGGTGAGGAGGGACTTTTTGGGCAAGATCACGCCGACTTAGCAAGCAAGGTGGAAGTGCCAGCATGCTCCGTGGCTGGAAGTGTGGATGTGCCAGCACCCTCCCTGCCTATGGAAGTGTGGAGCTCCAGCACCCTCCCTGCCTATGGAAGTGTGGAGCTCCAGCACCCTCCCTGCCTATGGAAGTGTGGAGCTCCAGCACCCTCCCTGCCTATGGAAGTGTGGAGCTCCAGCACCCTCCCTGCCTATGGAAGTGTGGAGCTCCAGCACCCTCCCTGCCTATGGAAGTGTGGAGCTCCAGCACCCTCCCTGCCTATGGAAGTGTGGAGCTCCAGCACCCTCCCTGCCTATGGAAGTGTGGAGCTCCAGCACCCTCCCTGCCTATGGAAGTGTGGAGCTCCAGCACCCTCCCTGCCTATGGAAGTGTGGAGCTCCAGCACCCTCCCTGCCTATGGAAGTGTGGAGCTCCAGCACCCTCCCTGCCTATGGAAGTGTGGAGCTCCAGCACCCTCCCTGCCTATGGAAGTGTGGAGCTCCAGCACCCTCCCTGCCTATGGAAGTGTGGAGCTCCAGCACCCTCCCTGCCTATGGAAGTGTGGAGCTCCAGCACCCTCCCTGCCTATGGAAGTGTGGAGCTCCAGCACCCTCCCTGCCTATGGAAGTGTGGAGCTCCAGCACCCTCCCTGCCTATGGAAGTGTGGAGCTCCAGCACCCTCCCTGCCTATGGAAGTGTGGAGCTCCAGCACCCTCCCTGCCTATGGAAGTGTGGAGCTCCAGCACCCTCCCTGCCTATGGAAGTGTGGAGCTCCAGCACCCTCCCTGCCTATGGAAGTGTGGAGCTCCAGCACCCTCCCTGCCTATGGAAGTGTGGAGCTCCAGCACCCTCCCTGCCTATGGAAGTGTGGAGCTCCAGCACCCTCCCTGCCTATGGAAGTGTGGAGCTCCAGCACCCTCCCTGCCTATGGAAGTGTGGAGCTCCAGCACCCTCCCTGCCTATGGAAGTGTGGAGCTCCAGCACCCTCCCTGCCTATGGAAGTGTGGAGCTCCAGCACCCTCCCTGCCTATGGAAGTGTGGAGCTCCAGCACCCTCCCTGCCTATGGAAGTGTGGAGCTCCAGCACCCTCCCTGCCTATGGAAGTGTGGAGCTCCAGCACCCTCCCTGCCTATGGAAGTGTGGAGCTCCAGCACCCTCCCTGCCTATGGAAGTGTGGAGCTCCAGCACCCTCCCTGCCTATGGAAGTGTGGAGCTCCAGCACCCTCCCTGCCTATGGAAGTGTGGAGCTCCAGCACCCTCCCTGCCTATGGAAGTGTGGAGCTCCAGCACCCTCCCTGCCTATGGAAGTGTGGAGCTCCAGCACCCTCCCTGCCTATGGAAGTGTGGAGCTCCAGCACCCTCCCTGCCTATGGAAGTGTGGAGCTCCAGCACCCTCCCTGCCTATGGAAGTGTGGAGCTCCAGCACCCTCCCTGCCTATGGAAGTGTGGAGCTCCAGCACCCTCCCTGCCTATGGAAGTGTGGAGCTCCAGCACCCTCCCTGCCTATGGAAGTGTGGAGCTCCAGCACCCTCCCTGCCTATGGAAGTGTGGAGCTCCAGCACCCTCCCTGCCTATGGAAGTGTGGAGCTCCAGCACCCTCCCTGCCTATGGAAGTGTGGAGCTCCAGCACCCTCCCTGCCTATGGAAGTGTGGAGCTCCAGCACCCTCCCTGCCTATGGAAGTGTGGAGCTCCAGCACCCTCCCTGCCTATGGAAGAGCCACCTCCGCGGGCATGCTGCTCAACCACGCCGGCCCAGAGTTCCAGCCGCTCGGCTACACTCTCTCACAAGCCCCGCCTGGAGCTCCCCAGCCCACCCCTGGTACCTCAACTACCGAGGCCAGCCGCTCGACCAGGCCGGCCCAGAGTTCCAGCCGCTCGGCTTCACTCTCTCACAAGCCCCGCCTGGAGCTCCCCAGCCCGCCCCTGGTACCTCAACTACCGAGGCCAGCCGCTCGACCAGGCCGGCCGAGAGTTCCAGCCGCTCGGCTTCACTCTCTCACAAGACCCGCCTGGAGCTCCCCGCCCCACCCCTGGTACCTCAACTACCGAGGCCAGCCGCTCGACCACGCCGGCGCAGAGTTCCAGCCGCTCGGATAAGCTCTGTCACTCACCCGCCGCGCAGCCACCGGTAACGGGGAAATGTCGCCGCCTGGCGGACACGCCGTTGTAAATGAATGGGCTTTCGCACTTAGTGCAATTTTCGCCAACTCTCTGACTGGAGCTATGGAAGTATGGAGCTATGGAGCCACCAGCCACCCAGGCTGGAGCTATGGAGCCATGGAGCTCTGGTGCTATGGAGCTCTGGAGGTATGGAGCTATGGAGCTATGGAGCTATGGAGCTATGGAGCCCTGGAGCTCTGGAGGTATGGAGCTATGGTGCTATGGAGCTCTGAAGCCATGGAGCTCTGGTGCTATGGAGCTCTGGAGCTCTGGAGGTATGGAGCTCTGGAGGTATGGAGCTATGGAGCCCTGGAGCCCTGGAGCTATGGAGCTATGGAGCTATGGAGCTCTGGAGCTATGGAAGTATGGAGCTATGGAGCTATGGATGTATGGAGCTATGGAGCCACCAGCCAGCCAGGCTGGAGCTATGGAAGTATGGAGCCATGGAGCTCTGGAGCTATGGAAGTATGGAGCTATGGAGCTATGGAGCTCTGGAGCTATGGAGCTAAGGAAGTATGGAGCTATGGAGCTCTGGAGCTATGGAAGTATGGAGCTATGGAGCTCTGGGGCTATGGAAGTATGGAGCTATGGAAGTATGGAGTTATGGAGCTATGGAAGTATGGAGCTATGGAGCTCTGGAGCTCTGGAGCTATGGAGCCACCAGCCAGCACCCTCCGTGGCTCAACCACGCCGGCCCAGAGTTCCAGCCGCTCGGCTTCACTCTCTCACAAGCCCCGCCTGGAGCTCCCCGGCCCACCCCTGGTACCTCAACTACCGAGGCCAGCCGCTCGACCACGCCGGCGCAGAGTTCCAGCCGCTCGGATTCACTCTCTCACAAGACCCGCCTGGAGCTCCCCGCCCCACCCCTGGTACCTCAACTACCGAGGCCAGCCGCTCGACCACGCCGGCGCAGAGTTCCAGCCGCTCGGATGAGCTCTGCCACTCTCCCGCCGCGCAGCCACCGGTAACGGGGAAATGTCGCCGCCTTGTGGACACGCCGTTGTAAATGAATGGGCTTTCGCACTTAGTGCAATTTTCGCCAACTCTGTGACTGGTGCTATGGAAGTATGGAGCTCTGGTGCTATGGAGCTATGGAGCTCTGGTGCTATGGAGCTATGGAGCTCTGGTGCTATGGAGCTATGGAGCTCTGGTGCTATGGAGCTATGGAGCTCTGGTGCTATGGAGCTATGGAGCTCTGGTGCTATGGAGCTATGGAGCTCTGGTGCTATGGAGCTATGGAGCTCTGGTGCTATGGAGCTATGGAGCTCTGGTGCTATGGAGCTATGGAGCTCTGGTGCTATGGAGCTATGGAGCTCTGGTGCTATGGAGCTATGGAGCTCTGGTGCTATGGAGCTATGGAGCTATGGAGCTCTGGTGCTATGGAGCTATGGAGCTCTGGTGCTATGGAGCTATGGAGCTCTGGTGCTATGGAGCTATGGAGCTCTGGTGCTATGGAGCTCTGGTGCTATGGAGCTATGGAGCTCTGGTGCTATGGAGCTCTGGAGCTCTGGAGGTATGGAGCTATGGAGCCACCAGCCAGCACCCTCCGTGGCTGGATCAATGGAAGTGTTTTAGGTACCAGGCAGCCAAAGGGCCGAGGCCTCACGCTCGACCACGCCGGCGCAGAGTTCCAGCCGCTCGGATAAGCTCTGTCACTCACCCGCCGCGCAGCCACCGGTAACGGGGAAATGTCGCCGCCTTGTGGACACGCCGTTGTAAATGAATGGGCTTTCGCACTTAGTGCAATTTTAGCACACTCTCTGACTGGAGCTATGGAAGTATGGAGCTATGGAGCCACCAGCCACCCAGGCTGGAGCTATGGAGCTATGGAGCTCTGGTGCTATGGAGCTATGGAGCTCTGGTGCTATGGAGCTATGGAGCTCTGGTGCTATGGAGCTATGGAGCTCTGGTGCTATGGAGCTATGGAGCTCTGGTGCTATGGAGCTATGGAGCTCTGGTGCTATGGAGCTATGGAGCTCTGGTGCTATGGAGCTATGGAGCTCTGGTGCTATGGAGCTATGGAGCTCTGGTGCTATGGAGCTATGGAGCTCTGGTGCTATGGAGCTATGGAGCTCTGGTGCTATGGAGCTATGGAGCTCTGGTGCTATGGAGCTATGGAGCTCTGGTGCTATGGAGCTATGGAGCTCTGGTGCTATGGAGCTATGGAGCTCTGGTGCTATGGAGCTATGGAGCTCTGGTGCTATGGAGCTATGGAGCTCTGGTGCTATGGAGCTATGGAGCTATGGAGCTCTGGTGCTATGGAGCTATGGAGCTCTGGTGCTATGGAGCTATGGAGCTCTGGTGCTATGGAGCTATGGAGCTCTGGTGCTATGGAGCTCTGGTGCTATGGAGCTATGGAGCTCTGGTGCTATGGAGCTCTGGAGCTCTGGAGGTATGGAGCTATGGAGCCACCAGCCAGCACCCTCCGTGGCTGGATCAATGGAAGTGTTTTAGGTACCAGGCAGCCAAAGGGCCGAGGCCTCACGCTCGACCACGCCGGCGCAGAGTTCCAGCCGCTCGGATAAGCTCTGTCACTCACCCGCCGCGCAGCCACCGGTAACGGGGAAATGTCGCCGCCTTGTGGACACGCCGTTGTAAATGAATGGGCTTTCGCACTTAGTGCAATTTTAGCACACTCTCTGACTGGAGCTATGGAAGTATGGAGCTATGGAGCCACCAGCCACCCAGGCTGGAGCTATGGAGCTATGGAGCTCTGGTGCTATGGAGCTATGGAGCTCTGGTGCTATGGAGCTATGGAGCTCTGGTGCTATGGAGCTATGGAGCTCTGGTGCTATGGAGCTATGGAGCTCTGGTGCTATGGAGCTATGGAGCTCTGGTGCTATGGAGCTATGGAGCTCTGGTGCTATGGAGCTATGGAGCTCTGGTGCTATGGAGCTATGGAGCTCTGGTGCTATGGAGCTATGGAGCTCTGGTGCTATGGAGCTATGGAGCTCTGGTGCTATGGAGCTATGGAGCTATGGAGCTCTGGTGCTATGGAGCTATGGAGCTCTGGTGCTATGGAGCTATGGAGCTCTGGTGCTATGGAGCTATGGAGCTCTGGTGCTATGGAGCTCTGGTGCTATGGAGCTATGGAGCTCTGGTGCTATGGAGCTCTGGAGCTCTGGAGGTATGGAGCTATGGAGCCACCAGCCAGCACCCTCCGTGGCTGGATCAATGGAAGTGTTTTAGGTACCAGGCAGCCAAAGGGCCGAGGCCTCACGCTCGACCACGCCGGCGCAGAGTTCCAGCCGCTCGGATAAGCTCTGTCACTCACCCGCCGCGCAGCCACCGGTAACGGGGAAATGTCGCCGCCTTGTGGACACGCCGTTGTAAATGAATGGGCTTTCGCACTTAGTGCAATTTTAGCACACTCTCTGACTGGAGCTATGGAAGTATGGAGCTATGGAGCCACCAGCCACCCAGGCTGGAGCTATGGAGCTATGGAGCTCTGGTGCTATGGAGCTATGGAGCTCTGGTGCTATGGAGCTATGGAGCTCTGGTGCTATGGAGCTATGGAGCTCTGGTGCTATGGAGCTATGGAGCTCTGGTGCTATGGAGCTATGGAGCTATGGAGCTCTGGTGCTATGGAGCTATGGAGCTCTGGTGCTATGGAGCTATGGAGCTCTGGTGCTATGGAGCTATGGAGCTCTGGTGCTATGGAGCTCTGGTGCTATGGAGCTATGGAGCTCTGGTGCTATGGAGCTCTGGAGCTCTGGAGGTATGGAGCTATGGAGCCACCAGCCAGCACCCTCCGTGGCTGGATCAATGGAAGTGTTTTAGGTACCAGGCAGCCAAAGGGCCGAGGCCTCACGCTCGACCACGCCGGCGCAGAGTTCCAGCCGCTCGGATAAGCTCTGTCACTCACCCGCCGCGCAGCCACCGGTAACGGGGAAATGTCGCCGCCTTGTGGACACGCCGTTGTAAATGAATGGGCTTTCGCACTTAGTGCAATTTTAGCACACTCTCTGACTGGAGCTATGGAAGTATGGAGCTATGGAGCCACCAGCCACCCAGGCTGGAGCTATGGAGCTATGGAGCTCTGGTGCTATGGAGCTATGGAGCTCTGGTGCTATGGAGCTATGGAGCTCTGGTGCTATGGAGCTATGGAGCTCTGGTGCTATGGAGCTATGGAGCTCTGGTGCTATGGAGCTATGGAGCTCTGGTGCTATGGAGCTATGGAGCTCTGGTGCTATGGAGCTATGGAGCTCTGGTGCTATGGAGCTATGGAGCTCTGGTGCTATGGAGCTATGGAGCTCTGGTGCTATGGAGCTATGGAGCTCTGGTGCTATGGAGCTATGGAGCTATGGAGCTCTGGTGCTATGGAGCTATGGAGCTCTGGTGCTATGGAGCTATGGAGCTCTGGTGCTATGGAGCTATGGAGCTCTGGTGCTATGGAGCTCTGGTGCTATGGAGCTATGGAGCTCTGGTGCTATGGAGCTCTGGAGCTCTGGAGGTATGGAGCTATGGAGCCACCAGCCAGCACCCTCCGTGGCTGGATCAATGGAAGTGTTTTAGGTACCAGGCAGCCAAAGGGCCGAGGCCTCACGCTCGACCACGCCGGCGCAGAGTTCCAGCCGCTCGGATAAGCTCTGTCACTCACCCGCCGCGCAGCCACCGGTAACGGGGAAATGTCGCCGCCTTGTGGACACGCCGTTGTAAATGAATGGGCTTTCGCACTTAGTGCAATTTTAGCACACTCTCTGACTGGAGCTATGGAAGTATGGAGCTATGGAGCCACCAGCCACCCAGGCTGGAGCTATGGAGCTATGGAGCTCTGGTGCTATGGAGCTATGGAGCTCTGGTGCTATGGAGCTATGGAGCTCTGGTGCTATGGAGCTATGGAGCTCTGGTGCTATGGAGCTATGGAGCTCTGGTGCTATGGAGCTATGGAGCTATGGAGCTCTGGTGCTATGGAGCTATGGAGCTCTGGTGCTATGGAGCTATGGAGCTCTGGTGCTATGGAGCTATGGAGCTCTGGTGCTATGGAGCTCTGGTGCTATGGAGCTATGGAGCTCTGGTGCTATGGAGCTCTGGAGCTCTGGAGGTATGGAGCTATGGAGCCACCAGCCAGCACCCTCCGTGGCTGGATCAATGGAAGTGTTTTAGGTACCAGGCAGCCAAAGGGCCGAGGCCTCACGCTCGACCACGCCGGCGCAGAGTTCCAGCCGCTCGGATAAGCTCTGTCACTCACCCGCCGCGCAGCCACCGGTAACGGGGAAATGTCGCCGCCTTGTGGACACGCCGTTGTAAATGAATGGGCTTTCGCACTTAGTGCAATTTTAGCACACTCTCTGACTGGAGCTATGGAAGTATGGAGCTATGGAGCCACCAGCCACCCAGGCTGGAGCTATGGAGCTATGGAGCTCTGGTGCTATGGAGCTATGGAGCTCTGGTGCTATGGAGCTATGGAGCTCTGGTGCTATGGAGCTATGGAGCTCTGGTGCTATGGAGCTATGGAGCTCTGGTGCTATGGAGCTATGGAGCTCTGGTGCTATGGAGCTATGGAGCTCTGGTGCTATGGAGCTATGGAGCTCTGGTGCTATGGAGCTATGGAGCTCTGGTGCTATGGAGCTATGGAGCTCTGGTGCTATGGAGCTATGGAGCTCTGGTGCTATGGAGCTATGGAGCTATGGAGCTCTGGTGCTATGGAGCTATGGAGCTCTGGTGCTATGGAGCTATGGAGCTCTGGTGCTATGGAGCTATGGAGCTCTGGTGCTATGGAGCTCTGGTGCTATGGAGCTATGGAGCTCTGGTGCTATGGAGCTCTGGAGCTCTGGAGGTATGGAGCTATGGAGCCACCAGCCAGCACCCTCCGTGGCTGGATCAATGGAAGTGTTTTAGGTACCAGGCAGCCAAAGGGCCGAGGCCTCACGCTCGACCACGCCGGCGCAGAGTTCCAGCCGCTCGGATAAGCTCTGTCACTCACCCGCCGCGCAGCCACCGGTAACGGGGAAATGTCGCCGCCTTGTGGACACGCCGTTGTAAATGAATGGGCTTTCGCACTTAGTGCAATTTTAGCACACTCTCTGACTGGAGCTATGGAAGTATGGAGCTATGGAGCCACCAGCCACCCAGGCTGGAGCTATGGAGCTATGGAGCTCTGGTGCTATGGAGCTATGGAGCTCTGGTGCTATGGAGCTATGGAGCTCTGGTGCTATGGAGCTATGGAGCTCTGGTGCTATGGAGCTATGGAGCTCTGGTGCTATGGAGCTATGGAGCTATGGAGCTCTGGTGCTATGGAGCTATGGAGCTCTGGTGCTATGGAGCTATGGAGCTCTGGTGCTATGGAGCTATGGAGCTCTGGTGCTATGGAGCTCTGGTGCTATGGAGCTATGGAGCTCTGGTGCTATGGAGCTCTGGAGCTCTGGAGGTATGGAGCTATGGAGCCACCAGCCAGCACCCTCCGTGGCTGGATCAATGGAAGTGTTTTAGGTACCAGGCAGCCAAAGGGCCGAGGCCTCACGCTCGACCACGCCGGCGCAGAGTTCCAGCCGCTCGGATAAGCTCTGTCACTCACCCGCCGCGCAGCCACCGGTAACGGGGAAATGTCGCCGCCTTGTGGACACGCCGTTGTAAATGAATGGGCTTTCGCACTTAGTGCAATTTTAGCACACTCTCTGACTGGAGCTATGGAAGTATGGAGCTATGGAGCCACCAGCCACCCAGGCTGGAGCTATGGAGCTATGGAGCTCTGGTGCTATGGAGCTATGGAGCTCTGGTGCTATGGAGCTATGGAGCTCTGGTGCTATGGAGCTATGGAGCTCTGGTGCTATGGAGCTATGGAGCTCTGGTGCTATGGAGCTATGGAGCTCTGGTGCTATGG
>NW_028232579.1:17500-27870 GCF_054491065.1 Syngnathus leptorhynchus | reverse complement strand
AAAAGCCGCTCCCGAGCTCCAGCTGGAAGTGTAAAAAGAACCAGGCTGGATAAAAAAAAGAACCGGGCTGGATCAAAAAAGAACCGGGCGACCCGTTAAAATTGCTTAGCTGAGGTCCTGGAAGCCTAACACGGCGTGATCTTGTGCAAAAAGCCGCTCCCGAGCTCCAGCTGGAAGTGTAAAAAGAACCGGGCTGGATAAAAAAAAAGAACCGGGCTGGTTCAAAAAAGAACCGGGCAACCCGTTAAAATTGCTTAGCCGAGGTCCTGGAAGCCTAACCCGGCGTGATCTTGCCCGAAAGTCGGCCTCTATACTTCCATTTTAGGTACCAGGGGCTATTAGTGTACTTGGTCCCACTAGTCAGTGTACTCATCCAGTTACCCCCCGTTTTCCAAAACACCATCGGCACGTATAAGGGGGGGGACTCTTGAGAGAGATGAGGTATATGGCAGCGCAACACCAATCCGCTCCGCGCTGGTTCCCATGTCGGCTACGGATGAATAAAACCAGCCTGTCCCCCCTGGAGCTCACGAGACACGGAATTTTTTCTAAGTGCCAACGGCTCTTCCGAGCAAACGTGTCCGCTCCGGCTGGTTCCCCCGTCGGCCTCGAATGACGAAAAATGCCGGTCTCCGCCCGGAGCTCATGACAAACGAAAAATTTTCTAAGTGCCAACGGCACTAGCGAGCGAATGTGTCCGCTCGGCGCTGGTTCCCGGGTCGAACCCGGAAGACGAAAAAACGCCGCTCTCCGCCCGGAGCTCATGACAAACGAAAAATTTTCTAAGTGCCAACGGCACTAGCGAGCGAATGTGTCCGCTCGGCGCTGGTTCCCGGGTCGAACCCGGAAGACGAAAAACGCGCTCTCCGCCCGGAGCTCATGACAAACGAAAAATTTTCTAAGTGCCAACGGCACTAGCGAGCGAATGTGTCCGCTCGGCGCTGGTTCCCGGGTCGAACCCGGAAGACGAAAAACGCCGCTCTCCGCCCGGAGCTCATGACAAACGAAACATTTTCTAAGTGCCAACGGCACTAGCGAGCGAATGTGTCCGCTCGGCGCTGGTTTCCCGGGTCGAACCCGGAAGACGAAAAACGCCGCTCTCCGCCCGGAGCTCATGACAAACGAAAAATTTTCTAAGTGCCAACGGCACTTGCGAGCGAATGTGTCCGCTCGGCGCTGGTTCCCGGGTCGGACCCGGAAGACGAAAAACGCGGTCTCCGCCCGGAGCTCATGACAAACGAAAAATTTTCTAAGTGCCAACGGCACTAGCGAGCGAATGTGTCCGCTCGGCGCTGGTTCCCGGGTCGGACCCGGAAGACGAAAAACGCCGGTCCTCGCCTGGAGGTCCCAGCAAAATCGGCGAAAAAACGACTAAGTGTCAACTTTCGAAAAAACGACTAAGTGCCCACGGCTCTGCGGGGCTTGTGAGTCCGCCCCGCGCCGGTTCGGTGGTCGGCCTCAAAAAGCAAAAAATCAGCCTCTCTCCCTGGAGCTCACCTCGAGGTACCAGGGGGTGAGGTACCCGGGCTAAGGTGCAGTACCTTTTTTGGTCTTCAGGTGCGCCAGAGTACAATGAAATGGTCCCAGTAGTCAGTGTACTCATCGACTTTCCCCCCGTTTTCCAAAGCACCTCGTTTACGAGTATGGAGGAGATGGTGCTGGTCTCCCCACGGCGTCGGACACGCCGTCCTCGACAGCACAAGGTCGGATAGAAGACCTGGAAAGCGCCGTGGCACGCGCTGGAGGTGGGCACTTTGGCGAAAAAACGACTAAGTGTCAACTTTCGAAAAAACGACTAAGTGTCAACTTTCGAAAAAACGGCTAAGTGTCAACTTTCGAAAAAACGACTAAGTGTCACCTCTCTGAAAAAATGGCAAAGTGTCGCCTCTCTGAAATTTTTCTAAGTGCCCACGGCTCTGCGGGCTCGTGCATCCGAGCCGCGCCGGTTCTGCAACCGGCCTAGAATGACGAAAAATAACGGTCTCCTCCTGGAGCTCACAGCCAATTGTGGCGAAAAAGTGGCAAAGTGCCCACGGCCCTGCCGAGCTTTGGCGTCCGCTCAGCGCCGGTGCCGCAGTCGGCCTCGAATGACGAAAAATGACGGTCTCCTCCTGGAGCTCACAGCCAACTTGGCAAAAAGTTTCTAAGTGCCCACGGCCCTGCCGAGCTTTGGCGTCCGCCCAGCGCCGGTTCCGCAGTCGGCCTCGAATGACGAAAAATAACGGTCTCCTCCTGGAGCTCACAGCCAACTTGGCAAAAAGTTTCTAAGTGCCCACGGCCCTGCCGAGCTTTGGCGTCCGCTCAGCGCCGGTGCCGCAGTCGGCCTCGAATGACGAAAAATGACGGTCTCCTCCTGGAGCTCACAGCCAACTTGGCAAAAAGTTTCTAAGTGCCCACGGCCCTGCCGAGCTTTGGCGTCCGCCCAGCGCCGGTTCCGCAGTCGGCCTCGAATGACGAAAAATAACGGTCTCCTCCTGGAGCTCACAGCCAACTTGGCAAAAAGTTTCTAAGTGCCCACGGCCCTGCCGAGCTTTGGCGTCCGCTCAGCGCCGGTGCCGCAGTCGGCCTCGAATGACGAAAAATGACGGTCTCCTCCTGGAGCTCACAGCCAACTTGGCAAAAAGTTTCTAAGTGCCCACGGCCCTGCCGAGCTTTGGCGTCCGCCCAGCGCCGGTTCCGCAGTCGGCCTCGAATGACGAAAAATAACGGTCTCCTCCTGGAGCTCACAGCCAACTTGGCAAAAAGTTTCTAAGTGCCCACGGCCCTGCCGAGCTTTGGCGTCCGCTCAGCGCCGGTGCCGCAGTCGGCCTCGAATGACGAAAAATGACGGTCTCCTCCTGGAGCTCACAGCCAACTTGGCAAAAAGTTTCTAAGTGCCCACGGCCCTGCCGAGCTTTGGCGTCCGCCCAGCGCCGGTTCCGCAGTCGGCCTCGAATGACGAAAAATAACGGTCTCCTCCTGGAGCTCACAGCCAACTTGGCAAAAAGTTTCTAAGTGCCCACGGCCCTGCCGAGCTTTGGCGTCCGCCCAGCGCCGGTTCCGCAGTCGGCCTCGAATGACGAAAAATAACGGTCTCCTCCTGGAGCTCACAGCCAACTTGGCAAAAAGTTTCTAAGTGCCCACGGCCCTGCCGAGCTTTGGCGTCCGCCCAGCGCCGGTTCCGCAGTCGGCCTCGAATGACGAAAAATAACGGTCTCCTCCTGGAGCTCACAGCCAACTTGGCAAAAAGTTTCTAAGTGCCCACGGCCCTGCCGAGCTTTGGCGTCCGCTCAGCGCCGGTTCCGCAGTCGGCCTCGAATGACGAAAAATGACGGTCTCCTCCTGGAGCTCACAGCCAACTTGGCAAAAAGTTTCTAAGTGCCCACGGCCCTGCCGAGCTTTGGCGTCCGCCCAGCGCCGGTTCCGCAGTCGGCCTCGAATGACGAAAAATAACGGTCTCCTCCTGGAGCTCACAGCCAACTTGGCAAAAAGTTTCTAAGTGCCCACGGCCCTGCCGAGCTTTGGCGTCCGCTCAGCGCCGGTGCCGCAGTCGGCCTCGAATGACGAAAAATGACGGTCTCCTCCTGGAGCTCACAGCCAACTTGGCAAAAAGTTTCTAAGTGCCCACGGCCCTGCCGAGCTTTGGCGTCCGCCCAGCGCCGGTTCCGCAGTCGGCCTCGAATGACGAAAAATAACGGTCTCCTCCTGGAGCTCACAGCCAACTTGGCAAAAAGTTTCTAAGTGCCCACGGCCCTGCCGAGCTTTGGCGTCCGCCCAGCGCCGGTTCCGCAGTCGGCCTCGAATGACGAAAAATAACGGTCTCCTCCTGGAGCTCACAGCCAACTTGGCAAAAAGTTTCTAAGTGCCCACGGCCCTGCCGAGCTTTGGCGTCCGCCCAGCGCCGGTTCCGCAGTCGGCCTCGAATGACGAAAAATAACGGTCTCCTCCTGGAGCTCACAGCCAACTTGGCAAAAAGTTTCTAAGTGCCCACGGCCCTGCCGAGCTTTGGCGTCCGCTCAGCGCCGGTTCCGCAGTCGGCCTCGAATGACGAAAAATGACGGTCTCCTCCTGGAGCTCACAGCCAACTTGGCAAAAAGTTTCTAAGTGCCCACGGCCCTGCCGAGCTTTGGCGTCCGCCCAGCGCCGGTTCCGCAGTCGGCCTCGAATGACGAAAAATAACGGTCTCCTCCTGGAGCTCACAGCCAACTTGGCAAAAAGTTTCTAAGTGCCCACGGCCCTGCCGAGCTTTGGCGTCCGCTCAGCGCCGGTGCCGCAGTCGGCCTCGAATGACGAAAAATGACGGTCTCCTCCTGGAGCTCACAGCCAACTTGGCAAAAAGTTTCTAAGTGCCCACGGCCCTGCCGAGCTTTGGCGTCCGCCCAGCGCCGGTTCCGCAGTCGGCCTCGAATGACGAAAAATAACGGTCTCCTCCTGGAGCTCACAGCCAACTTGGCAAAAAGTTTCTAAGTGCCCACGGCCCTGCCGAGCTTTGGCGTCCGCCCAGCGCCGGTTCCGCAGTCGGCCTCGAATGACGAAAAATAACGGTCTCCTCCTGGAGCTCACAGCCAACTTGGCAAAAAGTTTCTAAGTGCCCACGGCCCTGCCGAGCTTTGGCGTCCGCCCAGCGCCGGTTCCGCAGTCGGCCTCGAATGACGAAAAATAACGGTCTCCTCCTGGAGCTCACAGCCAACTTGGCAAAAAGTTTCTAAGTGCCCACGGCCCTGCCGAGCTTTGGCGTCCGCTCAGCGCCGGTTCCGCAGTCGGCCTCGAATGACGAAAAATGACGGTCTCCTCCTGGAGCTCACAGCCAACTTGGCAAAAAGTTTCTAAGTGCCCACGGCCCTGCCGAGCTTTGGCGTCCGCCCAGCGCCGGTTCCGCAGTCGGCCTCGAATGACGAAAAATAACGGTCTCCTCCTGGAGCTCACAGCCAACTTGGCAAAAAGTTTCTAAGTGCCCACGGCCCTGCCGAGCTTTGGCGTCCGCTCAGCGCCGGTGCCGCAGTCGGCCTCGAATGACGAAAAATGACGGTCTCCTCCTGGAGCTCACAGCCAACTTGGCAAAAAGTTTCTAAGTGCCCACGGCCCTGCCGAGCTTTGGCGTCCGCCCAGCGCCGGTTCCGCAGTCGGCCTCGAATGACGAAAAATAACGGTCTCCTCCTGGAGCTCACAGCCAACTTGGCAAAAAGTTTCTAAGTGCCCACGGCCCTGCCGAGCTTTGGCGTCCGCCCAGCGCCGGTTCCGCAGTCGGCCTCGAATGACGAAAAATAACGGTCTCCTCCTGGAGCTCACAGCCAACTTGGCAAAAAGTTTCTAAGTGCCCACGGCCCTGCCGAGCTTTGGCGTCCGCCCAGCGCCGGTTCCGCAGTCGGCCTCGAATGACGAAAAATAACGGTCTCCTCCTGGAGCTCACAGCCAACTTGGCAAAAAGTTTCTAAGTGCCCACGGCCCTGCCGAGCTTTGGCGTCCGCTCAGCGCCGGTTCCGCAGTCGGCCTCGAATGACGAAAAATGACGGTCTCCTCCTGGAGCTCACAGCCAACTTGGCAAAAAGTTTCTAAGTGCCCACGGCCCTGCCGAGCTTTGGCGTCCGCCCAGCGCCGGTTCCGCAGTCGGCCTCGAATGACGAAAAATAACGGTCTCCTCCTGGAGCTCACAGCCAACTTGGCAAAAAGTTTCTAAGTGCCCACGGCCCTGCCGAGCTTTGGCGTCCGCCCAGCGCCGGTTCCGCAGTCGGCCTCGAATGACGAAAAATAACGGTCTCCTCCTGGAGCTCACAGCCAACTTGGCAAAAAGTTTCTAAGTGTCACATCTGTGAAAAAACGACTAAGTGTCAACTTTCGAAAAAACGGCTAAGTGTCAACTTTCGAAAAAACGGCAAAGTGTCACATCTCTGAAAAAACGGCTAAGTGTCGACTTTCGAAAAAACGGCTAAGTGTCAACTTTCGAAAAAACGGCAAAGTGTCACATCTCTGAAAAAACGGCTAAGTGTCACATCTCTGAAAAAACGGCTAAGTGTCACATCTCTGAAAAAACGGCTAAGTGTCGCCTCTCTGAAAAAACGGCAAAGTGTCAACTTTCGAAAAAACGACAGAGTGTCGCCTCTCTGAAAAAACGACTAAGTGTCGACTCTGAGAAAATGGCAAAGTGCCCACGGCTCTGCGGGCTCGTGCATCCGACCCGCGCCGGTTCCCCAGCCGGCCTGATATAAGGCAAAACCAGCCTCTCCGCCTGGAGCTCAGAGCCAACTTGGCGAATATTTTCTAAGTGCCCACGGCTCTGCGTGGCTACGGCGTCTGCCCAGCGCCGGTTCCTGGGTCGAACCCCGAGGACGAGGAATGCCGGTCTCCGCCTGGAGGTCCCAGCTTAATCGGCGAAAATTTTCTAAGTGCCCACGGCTCTGCCGGGCTCGTGCATCCGACCCGCGCCGGTTCCCCAGCCGGCCTGAAATAAGGCAAAACCAGGCTCTCCCCCTGGAGCTCAGAGCCAATTGTGGCGAAAAAACGACTAAGTGTCAACTTTCGAAAAAACGACTAAGTGTCAACTTTCCAAAAAAACGGCTAAGTGTCGACTTTCGAAAAAACGGCTAAGTGTCAACTTTCGAAAAAACGACTAAGTGTCGCCTCTGAAAAAACGACTAAGTGTCGCCTCTCTGAAAAAACGACTAAGTGCCCACGGCTCTGCGGGGCTTGTGAGTCCGCCCCGCGCCGGTTCGGCGGTCGGCCTCAAAAAGCGAAAAATCAGCCTCTCTCCCTGGAGCTCACCAAAAATTTGTCGAAATTTTTCTAAGTTCTCCTCGAGGTACCAGGGGGTGAGGTACCCGGGCTAAGGTGCAGTACCTTTTTTGGTCTTCAGGTGCGCCAGAGTACAATGAAATGGTCCCAGTAGTCAGTGTACTCATCGACTTTCCCCCCGTTTTCCAAAGCACCCCGTTTACGAGTATGGAGGAGATGGTGCTGGTCTCCCCACGGCGTCGGACACGCCGTCCTCGACAGCACAAGGTCGGATAGAAGACCTGAAAAGCGCCGTGGCACGCGCTGGAGGTGTCACTGTGGCGAAAAAGTGACTAAGTGTCAACTTTCGAAAAAACGGCTAAGTGTCAACTTTCGAAAAAACGGCTAAGTGTCAACTTTCGAAAAAACTGCTAAGTGTCAACTTTCGAAAAAACGACTAAGTGTCGCCTCTCTGAAAAAACGGCAAAGTGTCAACTTTCGAAAAAACGACTAAGTGTCAACTTTCGAAAAAACGACTAAGTGTCACCTCTCTGAAAAAATGGCAAAGTGTCAACTGCGAATGTGGTGGTGCATGGAAGGAAGTGGAGGACGGCCGCCTCCTTAAACACAGGCCGGAGAGGAGCGTCAGGGCCAGGCTCCTCAAACATGGACCGAGTGTCGCCCTTAACACAGACCAAGGGGAGGACGGCCGCCTCCTTAAACACAGGCCGGAGAGGAGCGTCAGGGCCAGGCTCCTCAAACATGGACCGAGTGTCGCCCTTAACACAGACCAAGGGGAGGACGGCCGCCTCCTTAAACACAGGCCGGAGAGGAGCGTCAGGGCCAGGCTCCTCAAACATGGACCGAGTGTCGCCCTTAACACGGACCAAGGGGAGGACGGCCGCCTCCTTAAACACAGGCCGGAGAGGAGCGTCAGGGCCAGGCTCCTCAAACATGGACCGAGTGTCGCCCTTAACACGGACCAAGGGGAGGACGGCCGCCTCCTTAAACACAGGCCGGAGAGGAGCGTCAGGGCCAGGCTCCTCAAACATGGACCGAGTGTCGCCCTTAACACAGACCAAGGGGAGGACGGCCGCCTCCTTAAACACAGGCCGGAGAGGAGCGTCAGGGCCAGGCTCCTCAAACATGGACCGAGTGTCGCCCTTAACACGGACCAAGGGGAGGACGGCCGCCTCCTTAAACACAGGCCGGAGAGGAGCGTCAGGGCCAGGCTCCTCAAACATGGACCGAGTGTCGCCCTTAACACGGACCAAGGGGAGGACGGCCGCCTCCTTAAACACAGGCCGGAGAGGAGCGTCAGGGCCAGGCTCCTCAAACATGGACAGAGTGTCGCCCTTAACACAGACCAAGCGGAGGACGGCCGCCTCCCTAAATACAGGCCGAACCGGAGCGCGAGTGTCGCTCCTTAAACACGGACCGAGTGGAGGACGGCCGCCTCCTTAAACACAGGCCGAACAAAATGACACAAAGTGTCAACTGCGAATGTTGTCCATCCAAGGAAGGAGCGTGATGCCCGGCCGGCTCCTTAAACACAGGCCGAGAGTCGCCCCGGACGGTCCGCCTCGCGGCGCCCGTCTGCTCGGATAAAATGACACAAAGTGTCAACTACGAATGTTGTCCATCCAAGGAGGGAGCGTGATGCCCGGCCGGCTCCGAAAACACAGGCCGAGAGTCGCCCCGGACGGTCCGCCTCGCGGCGCCCGTCTGCTCGGATAAAATGACACAAAGTGTCAACTGCGAATGTTGTCCATCCAAGGAAGGAGCGTGATGCCCGGCCGGCTCCTTAAACACAGGCCGAGAGTCGCCCCGGACGGTCCGCCTCGCGGCGCCCGCCCGCTCGGATAAAATGACACAAAGTGTCAACTACGAATGTTGTCCATCCAAGGAAGGAGCGTGATGCCCGGCCGGCTCCTTAAACACAGGCCGAGAGTCGCCCCGGACGGTCGCCTCGCGGCGCCCGTCTGCTCGGATAAAATGACACAAAGTGTCAACTACGAATGTTGTCCATCCAAGGAGGGAGCGTGATGCCCGGCCGGCTCCGAAAACACAGGCCGAGAGTCGCCCCGGACGGTCCGCCTCGCGGCGCCCGTCTGCTCGGATAAAATGACACAAAGTGTCAACTGCGAATGTTGTCCATCCAAGGAAGGAGCGTGATGCCCGGCCGGCTCCTTAAACACAGGCCGAGAGTCGCCCCGGACGGTCCGCCTCGCGGCGCCCGCCCGCTCGGATAAAATGACACAAAGTGTCAACTACGAATGTTGTCCATCCAAGGAAGGAGCGTGATGCCCGGCCGGCTCCTTAAACACAGGCCGAGAGTCGCCCCGGACGGTCGCCTCGCGGCGCCCGTCTGCTCGGATAAAATGACACAAAGTGTCAACTACGAATGTTGTCCATCCAAGGAGGGAGCGTGATGCCCGGCCGGCTCCGAAAACACAGGCCGAGAGTCGCCCCGGACGGTCCGCCTCGCGGCGCCCGTCTGCTCGGATAAAATGACACAAAGTGTCAACTACGAATGTTGTCCATCCAAGGAGGGAGCGTGAGGCCCGGCCGGCTCCGAAAACACAGGCCGAGAGTCGCCCCGGACGGTCCGCCTCTCGAGGCGCCCGCCCGCTCGGATAAAATGACACAAAGTGTCAACTACGAATGTTGTCCATCCAAGGAGGGAGCGTGATGCCCGGCCGGCTCCGAAAACACAGGCCGAGATTCGACCCCGGACGGGCCGTCTTCTCCCGGCGCCCGCCCGCGTACGCCCCCCATCCCCGGTCGCCCGTCTGCTCCCGGCGGGCCTCCGAGTACCCCCTCACCCAACTGACCGACTGGCACTCATGACCCGCCTTGGTAGGGCCTCCATCGGCCTCGGCTCGTCCGACGTCGGGTGGACGGTTCCTACCCACTGCGGGTCGCACTCTAGCGCCCCGGCCGCCGCGTGAGCGTGCGCTCCCCGCGCCGCCCCGCAGGCCCCGGCGCGACCGTACTGCGGCGAGACCGAGACGACCCGGTTTGGCATCCATCCCACCTAGCCACGATCCACGGAGGCCGAGCGAGCGGCTGAGTGTCGGGCGCCGCGCGTGCGAGCGTCCGCCGGCCGCGCCGGTCCTTCCGCGAATGTCGTTTCTCAAACCCTCCGGCTTGATAGCGGCGGCACCACGGGAAGCCGTCCACACACACACCGTCCGACCTCTATCCGAAAAGCCTTCCCGACCAACCGCGGTCGCGGGGGCGTCTGTCGCTCCGCATCGGGGGGGCGTATGGCTTCCGCGCTACGCGCTGCGGGCTCGGGGGGGCCGCAACGGCTGAGTCTGACTCGGCCGGGGCGCAGCTTCCCTCCCGGCAGTCAGCAATAGTGCCGATCGCGCCTGCCACCAGCCCCCTCCCCGACGGGTTCGTCGGCGCCGGCTGGCCGCCGTCCGCCTTCGTTCCCCGAGGGTTCCCAACCAGCGCCGATCCAACTCCGCATCCTGGCCGCACGCAGTGCGTGCCTCGCGCGGGTAAGTCGCCGGCGCAGCGCCGCAGCTCCCGACCCCCGCGTACGGGAATAGTTGAGGGCCTCAGCGGGCCGCACCGACCGAGTCCGACTCGGGCCGGGGCGCAGATTCCCGCTTGGGTGACCGAACGTTCTCTGCTCGGGCCGGAGGGCCGACGCCCGTCCCCCCCCGTCGTCC
>NW_028232579.1:0-7500 GCF_054491065.1 Syngnathus leptorhynchus | reverse complement strand
GAAAGCCCATTCATTTACAACGGCGTGTCCGCCAGGCGGCGACATTTCCCCGTTACCGGTGGCTGCGCGGCGGGTGAGTGACAGAGCTTATCCGAGCGGCTGGAACTCTGCGCCGGCGTGGTCGAGCGTGAGGCCCCGGCCCTTTGGCTGCCTGGTACCTAAAACACTTCCATTGATCCAGCCACGGAGGGTGCTGGCTGGTGGCTCCATAGCTCCATAGCTCCATACCTCCAGAGCTCCAGAGCTCCATAGCACCAGAGCTCCATAGCTCCATAGCACCAGAGCTCCATAGCTCCATAGCACCAGAGCTCCATAGCTCCATAGCACCAGAGCTCCATAGCTCCATAGCACCAGAGCTCCATAGCTCCATAGCACCAGAGCTCCATAGCTCCATAGCACCAGAGCTCCATAGCTCCATAGCTCCAGCCTGGGTGGCTGGTGGCTCCATAGCTCCATACTTCCATAGCTCCAGTCAGAGAGTGTGCTAAAATTGCACTAAGTGCGAAAGCCCATTCATTTACAACGGCGTGTCCACAAGGCGGCGACATTTCCCCGTTACCGGTGGCTGCGCGGCGGGTGAGTGACAGAGCTTATCCGAGCGGCTGGAACTCTGCGCCGGCGTGGTCGAGCGTGAGGCCTCGGCCCTTTGGCTGCCTGGTACCTAAAACACTTCCATTGATCCAGCCACGGAGGGTGCTGGCTGGTGGCTCCATAGCTCCATAGCTCCATACCTCCAGAGCTCCAGAGCTCCATAGCACCAGAGCTCCATAGCTCCATAGCACCAGAGCTCCATAGCACCAGAGCTCCATAGCACCAGAGCTCCATAGCTCCATAGCACCAGAGCTCCATAGCTCCATAGCACCAGAGCTCCATAGCTCCATAGCACCAGAGCTCCATAGCTCCATAGCTCCATAGCACCAGAGCTCCATAGCTCCATAGCACCAGAGCTCCATAGCTCCATAGCACCAGAGCTCCATAGCTCCATAGCACCAGAGCTCCATAGCTCCATAGCACCAGAGCTCCATAGCTCCATAGCACCAGAGCTCCATAGCTCCATAGCACCAGAGCTCCATAGCTCCATAGCACCAGAGCTCCATAGCTCCATAGCACCAGAGCTCCATAGCTCCATAGCACCAGAGCTCCATAGCTCCATAGCTCCAGGGCTCCATAGCTCCAGGGCTCCATAGCTCCATAGCTCCAGGGCTCCATAGCTCCAGGGCTCCAGGGCTCCATAGCTCCATACCTCCAGAGCTCCATAGCTCCATACTTCCAGAGCTCCATAGCTCCATAGCTCCATACTTCCATAGCTCCAGCCGCGGAGGGTGCTGGCTGGTGGCTCCATAGCTCCATACTTCCATACTTGCAGCCACGGAGTTGGCTAAAATTGCACTAAGTGCGAAAGCCCATTCATTTACAACGGCGTGTCCGCCAGGCGGCGACATTTCCCCGTTACCGGTGGCTGCGCGGCGGGTGAGTGACAGAGCTTATCCGAGCGGCTGGAACTCTGCGCCGGCGTGGTCGAGCGTGAGGCCCCGGCCCTTTGGCTGCCTGGTACCTAAAACACTTCCATTGATCCAGCCACGGAGGGTGCTGGCTGGTGGCTCCATAGCTCCATAGCTCCATAGCACCAGAGCTCCATAGCTCCATAGCACCAGAGCTCCATAGCTCCATAGCACCAGAGCTCCATAGCTCCATAGCACCAGAGCTCCAGAGCTCCATAGCACCAGAGCTCCAGAGCTCCATAGCACCAGAGCTCCATAGCTCCATAGCACCAGAGCTCCAGAGCTCCATAGCACCAGAGCTCCATAGCTCCATAGCACCAGAGCTCCATAGCTCCATAGCACCAGAGCTCCATAGCTCCATAGCACCAGAGCTCCATAGCTCCATAGCACCAGAGCTCCATAGCTCCATAGCTCCAGGGCTCCATAGCTCCAGGGCTCCATAGCTCCATAGCTCCAGGGCTCCATAGCTCCAGGGCTCCAGGGCTCCATAGCTCCAGGGCTCCAGGGCTCCATAGCTCCATACCTCCAGAGCTCCATAGCTCCATACTTCCAGAGCTCCATAGCTCCATAGCGCCATACTTCCATAGCTCCATAGCTCCATACTTCCATAGCACCAGAGCTCCATAGCTCCAGAGCTCCATAGCTCCAGCCTGGGTGGCTGGTGGCTCCATAGCTCCATACTTCCATAGCTCCAGTCAGAGAGTTGGCGAAAATTGCACTAAGTGCGAAAGCCCATTCATTTACAACGGCGTGTCCACAAGGCGGCGACATTTCCCCGTTACCGGTGGCTGCGCGGCGGGTGAGTGACAGAGCTTATCCGAGCGGCTGGAACTCTGCGCCGGCGTGGTCGAGCGTGAGGCCTCGGCCCTTTGGCTGCCTGGTACCTAAAACACTTCCATTGATCCAGCCACGGAGGGTGCTGGCTGGTGGCTCCATAGCTCCATAGCTCCATAGCTCCATAGCTCCATAGCTCCATACTTCCATAGCTCCATACTTCCATAGCTCCAGACTTCCATAGCTCCATAGCTCCATAGCTCCATAGCTCCATACTTCCAGAGCGCCATAGCTCCATAGCACCAGAGCTCCAGAGCTCCATAGCTCCATAGCTCCATAGCCCCAGAGCTCCATAGCTCCATAGCTCCATAGCTCCAGAGCTCCATACTTCCATAGCTCCAGAGCTCCAGCCTGTCTGGTGGCTCCATAGCTCCATAGCTCCATACTTGCAGCCACGGAGCTGGCGAAAATTGCACTAAGTGCGAAAGCCCATTCATTTACAACGGCGTGTCCACAAGGCGGCGACATTTCCCCGTTACCGGTGGCTGCTTAGCGGGAGAGTGACAGAGCTTATCCGAGCGGCTGGAACTCTGGGCCGGCCTGGTCGAGCGGCTGGCCTCGGTAGTTGAGGTACCAGGGGCGGGCTGGGGAGCTCCAGGCGGGGCTTGTGAGAGAGTGTAGCCGAGCGGCTGGAACTCTGGGCCGGCGTGGTTGAGCAGCATGCCCGCGGAGGTGGCTCTTCCATAGGCACGGAGGGTGCTGGAGCTCCACACTTCCCTAGGCACGGAGGGTGCTGGAGCTCCACACTTCCATAGCTCCAGGCACGGAGGGTGCTGGAGCTCCACACTTCCATAGGCACGGAGGGTGCTGGAGCTCCATACTTCCATAGCTCCAGGCACGGAGGGTGCTGGAGCGCCACACTTCCATAGGCAGGGAGGGTGCTGGAGCTCCACACTTCCATAGGCACGGAGGGTGCTGGAGCTCCACACTTCCATAGGCAGGGAGGGTGCTGGAGCTCCACACTTCCATAGGCAGGGAGGGTGCTGGAGCTCCACACTTCCATAGGCAGGGAGGGTGCTGGAGCTCCACACTTCCATAGGCAGGGAGGGTGCTGGAGCTCCACACTTCCATAGGCAGGGAGGGTGCTGGAGCTCCACACTTCCATAGGCAGGGAGGGTGCTGGAGCTCCACACTTCCATAGGCAGGGAGGGTGCTGGAGCTCCACACTTCCATAGGCAGGGAGGGTGCTGGAGCTCCACACTTCCATAGGCAGGGAGGGTGCTGGAGCTCCACACTTCCATAGGCAGGGAGGGTGCTGGAGCTCCACACTTCCATAGGCAGGGAGGGTGCTGGAGCTCCACACTTCCATAGGCAGGGAGGGTGCTGGAGCTCCACACTTCCATAGGCAGGGAGGGTGCTGGAGCTCCACACTTCCATAGGCAGGGAGGGTGCTGGAGCTCCACACTTCCATAGGCAGGGAGGGTGCTGGAGCTCCACACTTCCATAGGCAGGGAGGGTGCTGGAGCTCCACACTTCCATAGGCAGGGAGGGTGCTGGAGCTCCACACTTCCATAGGCAGGGAGGGTGCTGGAGCTCCACACTTCCATAGGCAGGGAGGGTGCTGGAGCTCCACACTTCCATAGGCAGGGAGGGTGCTGGAGCTCCACACTTCCATAGGCAGGGAGGGTGCTGGAGCTCCACACTTCCATAGGCAGGGAGGGTGCTGGAGCTCCACACTTCCATAGGCAGGGAGGGTGCTGGAGCTCCACACTTCCATAGGCAGGGAGGGTGCTGGAGCTCCACACTTCCATAGGCAGGGAGGGTGCTGGAGCTCCACACTTCCATAGGCAGGGAGGGTGCTGGAGCTCCACACTTCCATAGGCAGGGAGGGTGCTGGAGCTCCACACTTCCATAGGCAGGGAGGGTGCTGGAGCTCCACACTTCCATAGGCAGGGAGGGTGCTGGAGCTCCACACTTCCATAGGCAGGGAGGGTGCTGGAGCTCCACACTTCCATAGGCAGGGAGGGTGCTGGAGCTCCACACTTCCATAGGCAGGGAGGGTGCTGGAGCTCCACACTTCCATAGGCAGGGAGGGTGCTGGAGCTCCACACTTCCATAGGCAGGGAGGGTGCTGGAGCTCCACACTTCCATAGGCAGGGAGGGTGCTGGAGCTCCACACTTCCATAGGCAGGGAGGGTGCTGGAGCTCCACACTTCCATAGGCAGGGAGGGTGCTGGAGCTCCACACTTCCATAGGCAGGGAGGGTGCTGGAGCTCCACACTTCCATAGGCAGGGAGGGTGCTGGAGCTCCACACTTCCATAGGCAGGGAGGGTGCTGGAGCTCCACACTTCCATAGGCAGGGAGGGTGCTGGAGCTCCACACTTCCATAGGCAGGGAGGGTGCTGGAGCTCCACACTTCCATAGGCAGGGAGGGTGCTGGAGCTCCACACTTCCATAGGCAGGGAGGGTGCTGGAGCTCCACACTTCCATAGGCAGGGAGGGTGCTGGAGCTCCACACTTCCATAGGCAGGGAGGGTGCTGGAGCTCCACACTTCCATAGGCAGGGAGGGTGCTGGAGCTCCACACTTCCATAGGCAGGGAGGGTGCTGGAGCTCCACACTTCCATAGGCAGGGAGGGTGCTGGAGCTCCACACTTCCATAGGCAGGGAGGGTGCTGGAGCTCCACACTTCCATAGGCAGGGAGGGTGCTGGAGCTCCACACTTCCATAGGCAGGGAGGGTGCTGGAGCTCCACACTTCCATAGGCAGGGAGGGTGCTGGAGCTCCACACTTCCATAGGCAGGGAGGGTGCTGGAGCTCCACACTTCCATAGGCAGGGAGGGTGCTGGAGCTCCACACTTCCATAGGCAGGGAGGGTGCTGGAGCTCCACACTTCCATAGGCAGGGAGGGTGCTGGAGCTCCACACTTCCATAGGGGAGGGTGCTGGAGCTCCACACTTCCATAGGCAGGGAGGGTGCTGGAGCTCCACACTTCCATAGGCAGGGAGGGTGCTGGCACATCCACACTTCCAGCCACGGAGCATGCTGGCACTTCCACCTTGCTTGCTAAGTCGGCGTGATCTTGCCCAAAAAGTCCCTCCTCACCTCCAGCTGGAAGTGGAAAAAAATCCTCCACCTGCTTGGCCGAGGTTCTGGAAGCCAGCAGCTCGCAGAATGTTGCCAAAGTTTCACTGGAAGGAAAAGAAAAGAGAAGACCGAGTGCGCATTTCACCTACCGCCGAATGTCCACAAGAGGGAAGTGTCACTCCGTCGCAGAATCTGCGCCGACGCACTCGGCACCCTTCGAATTTATGGTGCCGGTGCGGGTGTTCTGGGTGCAAAAAGGCCGCCCAAGTGGTAGAAAAAAATCAGACTTCGTCTCTTAGGTCGAAATTAATGCCAAGTTTTGAAATGCGCTGGCAGGGGTGGACCAGGGCCCGTTAGAAGTGCTTAGGCGAGGTCCTGGAAGCCTAACCCGGCGTGATCTTGTGCAAAAAGCCGCTGCTGAGCTCCAGCTGGAAGTGTAAAAAGAACCGGGCTGGATCAAAAAAAGAACCGGGCGGCCCGTTAAAATTGCTTAGCCGAGGTCCTGGAACCCTAACCCGGCGTGATCTTGTGCAAAAAGCCGCTGCTGAGCTCCAGCTGGAAGTGTAAAAAGAACCGGGCTGGTTCAAAAAAAGAACCGGGCGACCCGTTAGAAGTGCTTAGCCGAGGTCCTGGAAGCCTAACCCGGCGTGATCTTGTGCAAAAAGCCGCTGCTGAGCTCCAGCTGGAAGTGGAAAAAGAACCGGGCTGGATCAAAAAAGAACCGGGCTGGATCAAAAAAGAACCGGGCGGCCCGTTAAAATTGCTTAGCCGAGGTCCTGGAAGCCTAACACGGCGTGATCTTGTGCAAAAAACCGCTCCCGAGCTCCAGCTGGAAGTGTAAAAAGAACCGGGCTGGATAAAAAAAGAACCGGGCTGGATCAAAAAAGAACCGGGCGACCCGTTAAAATTGCTTAGCCGAGGTCCTGGAAGCCTAACCCGGCGTGATCTTGTGCAAAAAGCCGCTGCTGAGCTCCAGCTGGAAGTGGAAAAAGAACCGGGCTGGATCAAAAAAGAACCGGGCTGGATCAAAAAAGAACCGGGCGGCCCGTTAAAATTGCTTAGCCGAGGTCCTGGAAGCCTAACACGGCGTGATCTTGTGCAAAAAACCGCTCCCGAGCTCCAGCTGGAAGTGTAAAAAGAACCGGGGCTGGATAAAAAAAGAACCGGGCTGGATCAAAAAAGAACCGGGCGACCCGTTAAAATTGCTTAGCCGAGGTCCTGGAAGCCTAACACGGCGTGATCTTGTGCAAAAAGCCGCTCCGAGCTCCAGCTGGAAGTGTAAAAAGAACCGGGCTGGATAAAAAAAGAACCGGGCTGGATCAAAAAAGAACCGGGCGACCCGTTAAAATTGCTTAGCCGAGGTCCTGGAAGCCTAACCCGGCGTGATCTTGTGCAAATAGCCGCTGCCGAGCTCCAGCTGGAAGTGTGAAAAGAACCGGGCTGGATAAAAAAAAGAACCGGGCTGGATCAAAAAAGAACCGGGCGACCCGTTAAAATTGCTTAGCCGAGGTCCTGGGAAGCCTAACACGGCGTGATCTTGTGCAAAAAACCGCTCCCGAGCTCCAGCTGGAAGTGTAAAAAGAACCGGGCTGGATAAAAAAAAGAACCGGGCTGGATCAAAAAAGAACCGGGCGACCCGTTAAAATTGCTTAGCCGAGGTCCTGGAAGCCTAACCCGGCGTGATCTTGTGCAAAAAGCCGCTCCCGAGCTCCAGCTGAAGTGTAAAAAGAACCGGGCTGGATAAAAAAAGAACCGGGCTGGATCAAAAAAGAACCGGGCGACCCGTTAAAATTGCTTAGCCGAGGTCCTGGAAGCCTAACACGGCGTGTTCTTGTGCAAAAAGCCGCTCCCAAGCTCCAGCTGGAAGTGTAAAAAGAACCGGGCTGGATAAAAAAAAGAACCGGGCTGGATCAAAAAAGAACCGGGCGACCCGTTAAAATTGCTTAGCCGAGGTCCTGGAAGCCTAACACGGCGTGATCTTGTGCAAAAAGCCGCTCCCGAGCTCCAGCTGGAAGTGTAAAAAGAACCGGGCTGGATAAAAAAAGAACCGGGCTGGATAAAAAAAAGAACCGGGCGACCCGTTAAAATTGCTTAGCCGAGGTCCTGAAGCCTAACACGGCGTGTTCTTGTGCAAAAA
>NW_028232578.1:0-27888 GCF_054491065.1 Syngnathus leptorhynchus | reverse complement strand
AAGAAGCAAAATCCCTGCTACCCGATTGCATGGGGGGATTTATACGTCTCCGCACTTCAACATTATTGAAATGGGGTCTGTTAACTACAGCCGAGCCACCTTGTTGAACACGGCTTAGAGGCTGAGAGGTAGCGACAGGTTCCGAGCCTGCGGGTTGAACACGACTCAGCGGCTGAGAGGTAGCGTCAGGTTGCTGAAACGCCGTATGTTGAGACGGCGCTATGTCGCCCCCAATTTGATGATCAATTATTACAGCGCAGTTGTTAGGCTGTTGGCGAGTTTGTAGGCACGGCGCTATGTCGCTACCATCAATACACGCCAAGGGTTCAACGCACATGTCATCAATTATTTCATCATTCAACACAGACTGATTATCGTGAGTCGGGTCAGGCGGCTGTACATTTAACTCGTTGATAATGTCAATCAGTTGAGCCGGTATGTTAGGACTGAGACAACGTACACTCTCATACGTGTGGTTATTTAATTCAGTTATCAAGTTTAACAATTGTGAAGAAATGTGTGTAGGACTTTGGCTACCTTCGTTGACACTTTGATTATTAAGACCCTCTACCACACTTTGTAAATGATTAGGCACATCGGGGCTGAGGGCACTCTGCTCACCCGATACCACCGCATTTACACCCTCTAGAGCAGATAGCAGGTGTGATGTTAATTCTGATATTTGACTCCTATACGCACCATCCGATAACATTTCAATATCGTTGTTAATTGTCAAGATTTGTTGATCTAGTTCAGGGGTATCACAAAATCTCTGCCTTGTACCTGATTCATGATTTGTTTCATCGGTTTCAAAATCTATTTCAACAATGCTTGTTATGACGTCTGCCTCAGTTGGCGTGAGTTTAGGGTCAGACATTGCCTTTTTATTTTAAACTATCGATGTTTCAATTGCAGATGTCAATGTCTGTATTACTTTGAGACAAGAGCGAAGTTGCTGTCTGTAAATACATTCACCGTCACACGCATGAGACCTTGAATCTTTCAGACGCCTCTCTCTCACACGGAAGGATGGGTGGGGGTTGTGTGTGAGCCTGCTCCTTCTTCGACCCCTCCTACTCCGAGTCATCTGACGCCTCGAAGGTTGAGCAGCCTGTGGTTGGCTGTCAATAGCGCCTGAAGTATACAGAAGAAACAATGTTATAACATAAATATATGATAGAAAAAATAATATATATATATATATATATATACATATAAAACAAAATTCGACATACCTTCAATTTCTTTTAACGATTCGCGAGTTTGGTTCAACTCCTCGTACTTAATATTCGCAAGCTCTGCGTCCGTCACGTGACCCGCTGACACGTCATCCGCTTTTTGAGCAAAGAGCCGATTCTGTCGGTCTTCAAATGCTCTTAAAAGATGCGGAGCTGAGCCCTCGTCAGACGATTCTCCCAACACATCCGACACGTTTGAAGCAGGCTCTTTGTAACCTTCGCGACCTGTGTCACCCAGACCGTTTTTCTGGATGTCTTGCTCCGCTGCACCTACCAGATCTAACATACATACATAAGTTAAACATTTTAAGATCAACGTATTAATATTAACTAACATAAATGAATGTGTGATTCACCGTAATCCGTCTGCGTTAAGTAGACTCCACTGAAGTCATCATTTAACCGCGCTTTTTTTGTTGAGAAAAACAATAACATCACATTTCTGATGGAGAAAATAACAGAATAATGTAAACACATAATAAAACTCACGAGCATTGTGGACGTCCGCATAGACGATAATATCTATGTACAAAAAAAAACATACGTCATAAATACAATCGCATTATAACAGAAAAGTTTATTTTTAGGAAAAAAAAACAACCTACCTTTCACCATTGCTTTTAAAAGATCCGCAGAGCGTAGAGACCGACTTGAGGTGGTTTGAGCTTTGTAAAGGCCTTTTCTGACTGTTTAAACACTTGCACATCTATATATCCAGATACTTTCCCGCCCTAAAGAACATTCTGACCTGAAGACCCCTCATCGTACCCCCACCCCATTTTTAAACTCCATTTTCTCCTCCATACACAAAATTGGACTGAGGACCAGCTAATTTCATCCCTCGGAAGGTAAGATTCATTTTTTCACCTCATACTATTATTAAAAGCTTTTTTAAACTGAAACATACCACCAAAAATATATATATGTTTCATAAAACGCATGGGGCCCACACAAACATCCACACACACACACACATCCCACAGATACAGATACACGCGGCTAGGTCATAAAAAAAAACGCATGGGGCCCACACAGACATCCACACACACACACACATCCCACAGATACACGCGGCGAGGTCATAAAAAAAAAAAAAAATCTCACACGCGGCAGGGTCATACACCCCCCAACAATCTTAAGATCCAAAACATGTACAGACATATTCCCACCATCAAATAATTTAACTCAGCCACATACACACACATACAACCCAGATACAGACACACGCGGTAAAGAGCCGCGCAAGGTGAGAAGGTCAGACACTCCCAACAATCTTAAGACCCTAAACATGTACAGACATATTCCCACCACCAAAAAATAAACAAAACAAGTTTTACAGATGATATAACACACATGTTCAGACTTACCCCCATCCAAAAAACAAAACAAAACAAGATTTACACTCATCCTGAGATAAATAAACTTACACACCTTACCACTCCTATCTCAGGATGAAAGTGAATGAAACACTTAAACACCCCCTACAGGACGAGGGAGGAAGCAGCAGCTCATAACATTTTTGACTTTCAACCACACACACCCACCACACAGCCACATACACATTCATACCAAACTCAAACCCTAACCCTAACCCACAATTCAACATTTAAATAAATAACAACCTAACCCTATAACCTATGACCTCCCTATGACCTCTATAAACTCTATGACCTCAATAACTCTTTTTTTTAAAAAAAAAAAAAAAAAAAAAAAAAAAAATTTAATACTTTTTTATTAAGGTCATAAATCACTACTCCATCAAACTTTGTCATAAGGGCCACCTACCATTCTCTCCCGTCACTCTGGTTAAAGTGTTATGAAAAAAAAGGCTGTTGGGGGCTAGGGAGTATCGAGTTGATCATTATACATGAAGAAATAACCAATTTCATCGTTTGGTTTATGTTTTACACGCGTTTTAAATTTTATTGCCGAAATCGCTTTTTCTCGCCGAGATAAGCACGTTTTCTGAAATGCCGCTCTCCCGTCACTCTGGTTAAAGTGTTATGAAAAAAAAGGCTGTTGGGGGCTAGGGAGTATCGAGTTGATCATTATACATGAAGAAATAACCAATTTCATCGTTTGGTTTATGTTTTACACGCGTTTTAAATTTTATTGCCGAAATCGCTTTTTCTCGCCGAGATAAGCACGTTTTCTGAAATGCCGCTCTCCCGTCACTCTGGTTAAAGTGTTATGAAAAAAAAGGCTGTTGGGGGCTAGGGAGTATCGAGTTGATCATTATACATGAAGAAATAACCAATTTCATCGTTTGGTTTATGTTTTACACGCGTTTTAAATTTTATTGCCGAAATCGCTTTTTCTCGCCGAGATAAGCACGTTTTCTGAAATGCCGCTCTCCCGTCACTCTGGTTAAAGTGTTATGAAAAAAAAGGCTGTTGGGGGCTAGGGAGTTTCGAGTTGATCATTATACATGAAGAAATAACCAATTTCATCGTTTGGTTTATGTTTTACACGCGTTTTAAATTTTATTGCCGAAATCGCTTTTTCTCGCCGAGATAAGCATGTTTTCTGAAATGCCGCTCTCCCGTCACTCTGGTTAAAGTGTTATGAAAAAAAAGGCTGTTGGGGGCTAGGGAGTATCGAGTTGATCATTATACATGAAGAAATAACCATTTTCATCGTTTGGTTTATGTTTTACACGCGTTTTAAATTTTATTGCCGAAATCGCTTTTTCTCGCCGAGATAAGCACGTTTTCTGAAATGCCGCTCTCCCGTCACTCTGGTTAAAGTGTTATGAAAAAAAAGGCTGTTGGGGGCTAGGGAGTATCGAGTTGATCATTATACATGAAGAAATAACCAATTTCATCGTTTGGTTTATGTTTTACACGCGTTTTAAATTTTATTGCCGAAATCGCTTTTTCTCGCCGAGATAAGCACGTTTTCTGAACTGCCGCTCTCCCGTCACTCTGGTTAAAGTGTTATGAAAAAAAAGGCTGTTGGGGGCTAGGGAGTATCGAGTTGATCTTTATACATGAAGAAATAACCAATTTCATCGTTTGGTTTATGTTTTACACGCGTTTTAAATTTTATTGCCGAAATCGCTTTTTCTCGCCGAGATAAGCACGTTTTCTGAAATGCCGCTCTCCCGTCACTCTGGTTAAAGTGTTATGAAAAAAAAGGCTGTTGGGGGCTAGGGAGTATCGAGTTGATCATTATACATGAAGAAATAACCAATTTCATCGTTTGGTTTATGTTTTACACGCGTTTTAAATTTTATTGCCGAAATCGCTTTTTCTCGCCGAGATAAGCACGTTTTCTGAAATGCCGCTCTCTCGTCACTCTGGTTAAAGTGTTATGAAAAAAAAGGCTGTTGGGGGCTAGGGAGTATCGAGTTGATCATTATACATGAAGAAATAACCAATTTCATCGTTTGGTTTATGTTTTACACGCGTTTTAAATTTTATTGCCGAAATCGCTTTTTCTCGCCGAGATAAGCACGTTTTCTGAAATGCCGCTCTCCCGTCACTCTGGTTAAAGTGTTATGAAAAAAAAGGCTGTTGGGGGCTAGGGAGTATCGAGTTGATCATTATACATGAAGAAATAACCAATTTCATCGTTTGGTTTATGTTTTACACGCGTTTTAAATTTTATTGCCGAAATCGCTTTTTCTCGCCGAGATAAGCACGTTTTCTGAAATGCCGCTCTCCCGTCACTCTGGTTAAAGTGTTATGAAAAAAAAGGCTGTTGGGGGCTAGGGAGTATCGAGTTGATCATTATACATGAAGAAATAACCAATTTCATCGTTTGCTTTATGTTTTACACGCGTTTTAAATTTTATTGCCGAAATCGCTTTTTCTCGCCGAGATAAGCACGTTTTCTGAAATGCCGCTCTCCCGTCACTCTGGTTAAAGTGTTATGAACAAAAAGGCTGTTGGGGGCTAGGGAGTATCGAGTTGATCATTATACATGAAGAAATAACCAATTTCATCGTTTGGTTTATGTTTTACACGCGTTTTAAATTTTATTGCCGAAATCGCTTTTTCTCGCCGAGATAAGCACGTTTTCTGAAATGCCGCTCTCCCGTCACTCTGGTTAAAGTGTTATAAAAAAAAAGGCTGTTGGGGGCTAGGGAGTATCGAGTTGATCATTATACATGAAGAAATAACCAATTTCATCGTTTGGTTTATGTTTTACACGCGTTTTAAATTTTATTGCCGAAATCGCTTTTTCTCGCCGAGATAAGCACGTTTTCTGAAATGCCGCTCTCCCGTCACTCTGGTTAAAGTGTTATGAAAATATAGGCTGTTGGGGGCTAGGGAGTATCGAGTTGATCATTATACATGAAGAAATAACCAATTTCATCGTTTGGTTTATGTTTTACACACGTTTTAAATTTTATTGCCGAAATCGCTTTTTCTCGCCGAGATAAGCACGTTTTCTGAAATGCCGCTCTCCCGTCACTCTGGTTAAAGTGTTATGAAAAAAAAGGCTGTTGGGGGCTAGGGAGTATCGAGTTGATCATTATACATGAAGAAATAACCAATTTCATCGTTTGGTTTATGTTTTACACGCGTTTTAAATTTTATTGCCGAAATCGCTTTTTCTCGCCGAGATAAGCACGTTTTCTGAAATGCCGCTCTCCCGTCACTCTGGTTAAAGTGTTATGAAAAAAAAGGCTGTTGGGGGCTAGGGAGTATCGAGTTGATCATTATACATGAAGAAATAACCAATTTCATCGTTTGGTTTATGTTTTACACGCGTTTTAAATTTTATTGCCGAAATCGCTTTTTCTCGCCGAGATAAGCACGTTTTCTGAAATGCCGCTCTCCCGTCACTCTGGTTAAAGTGTTATGAAAAAAAAGGCTGTTGGGGGCTAGGGAGTATCGAGTTGATCATTATACATGAAGAAATAACCAATTTCATCGTTTGGTTTATGTTTTACACGCGTTTTAAATTTTATTGCCGAAATCGCTTTTTCTCGCCGAGATAAGCACGTTTTCTGAAATGCCGCTCTCCCGTCACTCTGGTTAAAGTGTTATGAAAAAAAAGGCTGTTGGGGGCTAGGGAGTATCGAGTTGATCATTATACATGAAGAAATAACCAATTTCATCGTTTGGTTTATGTTTTACACGCGTTTTAAATTTTATTGCCGAAATCGCTTTTTCTCGCCGAGATAAGCACGTTTTCTGAAATGCCGCTCTCCCGTCACTCTGGTTAAAGTGTTATGAAAAAAAAGGCTGTTGGGGGCTAGGGAGTATCGAGTTGATCATTATACATGAAGAAATAACCAATTTCATCGTTTGGTTTATGTTTTACACACGTTTTAAATTTTATTGCCGAAATCGCTTTTTCTCGCCGAGATAAGCACGTTTTCTGAAATGCCGCTCTCCCGTCACTCTGGTTAAAGTGTTATGAAAAAAAAGGCTGTTGGGGGCTAGGGAGTATCGAGTTGATCATTATACATGAAGAAATAACCAATTTCATCGTTTGGTTTATGTTTTACACGCGTTTTAAATTTTATTGCCGAAATCGCTTTTTCTCGCCGAGATAAGCACGTTTTCTGAAATGCCGCTCTCCCGTCACTCTGGTTAAAGTGTTATGAAAAAAAAGGCTGTTGGGGGCTAGGGAGTATCGAGTTGATCATTATACATGAAGAAATAACCAATTTCATCGTTTGGTTTATGTTTTACACACGTTTTAAATTTTATTGCCGAAATCGCTTTTTCTCGCCGAGATAAGCACGTTTTCTGAAATGCCGCTCTCCCGTCACTCTGGTTAAAGTGTTATGAAAAAAAAAAGGCTGTTGGGGGCTAGGGAGTATCGAGTTGATCATTATACATGAAGAAATAACCAATTTCATCGTTTGGTTTATGTTTTACACGCGTTTTAAATTTTATTGCCGAAATCGCTTTTTCTCGCCGAGATAAGCACGTTTTCTGAAATGCCGCTCTCCCGTCACTCTGGTTAAAGTGTTATGAAAAAAAAGGCTGTTGGGGGCTAGGGAGTATCGAGTTGATCATTATACATGAAGAAATAACCAATTTCATCGTTTGGTTTATGTTTTACACACGTTTTAAATTTTATTGCCGAAATCGCTTTTTCTCGCCGAGATAAGCACGTTTTCTGAAATGCCGCTCTCCCGTCACTCTGGTTAAAGTGTTATGAAAAAAAAGGCTGTTGGGGGCTAGGGAGTATCGAGTTGATCATTATACATGAAGAAATAACCAATTTCATCGTTTGGTTTATGTTTTACACGCGTTTTAAATTTTATTGCCGAAATCGCTTTTTCTCGCCGAGATAAGCACGTTTTCTGAAATGCCGCTCTCCCGTCACTCTGGTTAAAGTGTTATGAAAAAAAAGGCTGTTGGGGGCTAGGGAGTATCGAGTTGATCATTATACATGAAGAAATAACCAATTTCATCGTTTGGTTTATGTTTTACACACGTTTTAAATTTTATTGCCGAAATCGCTTTTTCTCGCCGAGATAAGCACGTTTTCTGAAATGCCGCTCTCCCGTCACTCTGGTTAAAGTGTTATGAAAAAAAAAAGGCTGTTGGGGGCTAGGGAGTATCGAGTTGATCATTATACATGAAGAAATAACCAATTTCATCGTTTGGTTTATGTTTTACACGCGTTTTAAATTTTATTGCCGAAATCGCTTTTTCTCGCCGAGATAAGCACGTTTTCTGAAATGCCGCTCTCCCGTCACTCTGGTTAAAGTGTTATGAAAAAAAAGGCTGTTGGGGGCTAGGGAGTATCGAGTTGATCATTATACATGAAGAAATAACCAATTTCATCGTTTGGTTTATGTTTTACACGCGTTTTAAATTTTATTGCCGAAATCGCTTTTTCTCGCCGAGATAAGCACGTTTTCTGAAATGCCGCTCTCTCGTCACTCTGGTTAAAGTGTTATGAAAAAAAAGGCTGTTGGGGGCTAGGGAGTATCGAGTTGATCATTATACATGAAGAAATAACCAATTTCATCGTTTGGTTTATGTTTTACACGCGTTTTAAATTTTATTGCCGAAATCGCTTTTTCTCGCCGAGATAAGCACGTTTTCTGAAATGCCGCTCTCCCGTCACTCTGGTTAAAGTGTTATGAAAAAAAAGGCTGTTGGGGGCTAGGGAGTATCGAGTTGATCATTATACATGAAGAAATAACCAATTTCATCGTTTGGTTTATGTTTTACACGCGTTTTAAATTTTATTGCCGAAATCGCTTTTTCTCGCCGAGATAAGCACGTTTTCTGAAATGCCGCTCTCCCGTCACTCTGGTTAAAGTGTTATGAAAAAAAAAGGCTGTTGGGGGCTAGGGAGTATCGAGTTGATCATTATACATGAAGAAATAACCAATTTCATCGTTTGGTTTATGTTTTACACGCGTTTTAAATTTTATTGCCGAAATCGCTTTTTCTCGCCGAGATAAGCACGTTTTCTGAAATGCCGCTCTCCCGTCACTCTGGTTAAAGTGTTATGAAAAAAAAGGCTGTTGGGGGCTAGGGAGTATCGAGTTGATCATTATACATGAAGAAATAACCAATTTCATCGTTTGGTTTATGTTTTACACGCGTTTTAAATTTTATTGCCGAAATCGCTTTTTCTCGCCGAGATAAGCACGTTTTCTGAAATGCCGCTCTCCCGTCACTCTGGTTAAAGTGTTATGAAAAAAAAGGCTGTTGGGGGCTAGGGAGTATCGAGTTGATCATTATACATGAAGAAATAACCAATTTCATCGTTTGGTTTATGTTTTACACGCGTTTTAAATTTTATTGCCGAAATCGCTTTTTCTCGCCGAGATAAGCACGTTTTCTGAAATGCCGCTCTCCCGTCACTCTGGTTAAAGTGTTATGAAAAAAAAAGGCTGTTGGGGGCTAGGGAGTATCGAGTTGATCATTATACATGAAGAAATAACCAATTTCATCGTTTGGTTTATGTTTTACACGCATTTTAAATTTTATTGCCGAAATCGCTTTTTCTCGCCGAGATAAGCACGTTTTCTGAAATGCCGCTCTCCCGTCACTCTGGTTAAAGTGTTATGAAAAAAAAGGCTGTTGGGGGCTAGGGAGTATCGAGTTGATCATTATACATGAAGAAATAACCAATTTCATCGTTTGGTTTATGTTTTACACGCGTTTTAAATTTTATTGCCGAAATCGCTTTTTCTCGCCGAGATAAGCACGTTTTCTGAAATGCCGCTCTCCCGTCACTCTGGTTAAAGTGTTATGAAAAAAAAGGCTGTTGGGGGCTAGGGAGTATCGAGTTGATCATTATACATGAAGAAATAACCAATTTCATTGTTTGGTTTATGTTTTACACGCGTTTTAAATTTTATTGCCGAAATCGCTTTTTCTCGCCGAGATAAGCACGTTTTCTGAAATGCCGCTCTCCCGTCACTCTGGTTAAAGTGTTATGAAAAAAAAGGCTGTTGGGGGCTAGGGAGTATCGAGTTGATCATTATACATGAAGAAATAACCAATTTCATCGTTTGGTTTATGTTTTACACGCGTTTTAAATTTTATTGCCGAAATCGCTTTTTCTCGCCGAGATAAGCACGTTTTCTGAAATGCTGCTCTCCCGTCACTCTGGTTAAAGTGTTATGAAAAAAAAGGCTGTTGGGGGCTAGGGAGTATCGAGTTGATCATTATACATGAAGAAATAACCAATTTCATCGTTTGGTTTATGTTTTACACGCGTTTTAAATTTTATTGCCGAAATCGCTTTTTCTCGCCGAGATAAGCACGTTTTCTGAAATGCCGCTCTCCCGTCACTCTGGTTAAAGTGTTATGAAAAAAAAGGCTGTTGGGGGCTAGGGAGTATCGAGTTGATCATTATACATGAAGAAATAACCAATTTCATCGTTTGGTTTATGTTTTACACGCGTTTTAAATTTTATTGCCGAAATCGCTTTTTCTCGCCGAGATAAGCACGTTTTCTGAAATGCCGCTCTCCCGTCACTCTGGTTAAAGTGTTGTGAAAAAAAAGGCTGTTGGGGGCTAGGGAGTATCGAGTTGATCATTATACATGAAGAAATAACCAATTTCATCGTTTGGTTTATGTTTTACACGCGTTTTAAATTTTATTGCCGAAATCGCTTTTTCTCGCCGAGATAAGCACGTTTTCTGAAATGCCGCTCTCCCGTCACTCTGGTTAAAGTGTTATGAAAAAAAAGGCTGTTGGGGGCTAGGGAGTATCGAGTTGATCATTATACATGAAGAAATAACCAATTTCATCGTTTGGTTTATGTTTTACACGCGTTTTAAATTTTATTGCCGAAATCGCTTTTTCTCGCCGAGATAAGCACGTTTTCTGAAATGCCGCTCTCCCGTCACTCTGGTTAAAGTGTTATGAAAAAAAAGGCTGTTGGGGGCTAGGGAGTATCGAGTTGATCATTATACATGAAGAAATAACCAATTTCATCGTTTGGTTTATGTTTTACACGCGTTTTAAATTTTATTGCCGAAATCGCTTTTTCTCGCCGAGATAAGCACGTTTTCTGAAATGCCGCTCTCCCGTCACTCTGGTTAAAGTGTTATGAAAAAAAAGGCTGTTGGGGGCTAGGGAGTATCGAGTTGATCATTATACATGAAGAAATAACCAATTTCATCGTTTGGTTTATGTTTTACACGCGTTTTAAATTTTATTGCCGAAATCGCTTTTTCTCGCCGAGATAAGCACGTTTTCTGAAATGCCGCTCTCCCGTCACTCTGGTTAAAGTGTTATGAAAAAAAGGCTGTTGGGGGCTAGGGAGTATCGAGTTGATCATTATACATGAAGAAATAACCAATTTCATCGTTTGGTTTATGTTTTACACGCGTTTTAAATTTTATTGCCGAAATCGCTTTTTCTCGCCGAGATAAGCACGTTTTCTGAAATGCCGCTCTCCCGTCACTCTGGTTAAAGTGTTATGAAAAAAAAGGCTGTTGGGGGCTAGGGAGTATCGAGTTGATCATTATACATGAAGAAAAAACCAATTTCATCGTTTGGTTTATGTTTTACACGCGTTTTAAATTTTATTGCCGAAATCGCTTTTTCTCGCCGAGATAAGCACGTTTTCTGAAATGCCGCTCTCCCGTCACTCTGGTTAAAGTGTTATGAAAAAAAAGGCTGTTGGGGGCTAGGGAGTATCGAGTTGATCATTATACATGAAGAAATAACCAATTTCATCGTTTGGTTTATGTTTTACACGCGTTTTAAATTTTATTGCCGAAATCGCTTTTTCTCGCCGAGATAAGCACGTTTTCTGAAATGCCGCTCTCCCGTCACTCTGGTTAAAGTGTTATGAAAAAAAAGGCTGTTGGGGGCTAGGGAGTATCGAGTTGATCATTATACATGAAGAAAAAAACAATTTCATCGTTTGGTTTATGTTTTACACGCGTTTTAAATTTTATTGCCGAAATCGCTTTTTCTCGCCGAGATAAGCACGTTTTCTGAAATGCCGCTCTCCCGTCACTCTGCTTAAAGTGTTATGAAAAAAAAGGCTGTTGGGGGCTAGGGAGTATCGAGTTGATCATTATACATGAAGAAATAACCAATTTCATCGTTTGGTTTATGTTTTACACGCGTTTTAAATTTTATTGCCGAAATCGCTTTTTCTCGCCGAGATAAGCACGTTTTCTGAAATGCCGCTCTCCCGTCACTCTGGTTAAAGTGTTATGAAAAAAAAGGCTGTTGGGGGCTAGGGAGTATCGAGTTGATCATTATACATGAAGAAATAACCAATTTCATCGTTTGGTTTATGTTTTACACGCGTTTTAAATTTTATTGCCGAAATCGCTTTTTCTCGCCGAGATAAGCACGTTTTCTGAAATGCCGCTCTCCCGTCACTCTGGTTAAAGTGTTATGAAAAAAAAGGCTGTTGGGGGCTAGGGAGTATCGAGTTGATCATTATACATGAAGAAATAACCAATTTCATCGTTTGGTTTATGTTTTACACGCGTTTTAAATTTTATTGCCGAAATCGCTTTTTCTCGCCGAGATAAGCACGTTTTCTGAAATGCCGCTCTCCCGTCACTCTGGTTAAAGTGTTATGAAAAAAAGGCTGTTGGGGGCTAGGGAGTATCGAGTTGATCATTATACATGAAGAAATAACCAATTTCATCGTTTGGTTTATGTTTTACACGCGTTTTAAATTTTATTGCCGAAATCGCTTTTTCTCGCCGAGATAAGCACGTTTTCTGAAATGCCGCTCTCCCGTCACTCTGGTTAAAGTGTTATGAAAAAAAAGGCTGTTGGGGGCTAGGGAGTATCGAGTTGATCATTATACATGAAGAAAAAACCAATTTCATCGTTTGGTTTATGTTTTACACGCGTTTTAAATTTTATTGCCGAAATCGCTTTTTCTCGCCGAGATAAGCACGTTTTCTGAAATGCCGCTCTCCCGTCACTCTGGTTAAAGTGTTATGAAAAAAAAGGCTGTTGGGGGCTAGGGAGTATCGAGTTGATCATTATACATGAAGAAATAACCAATTTCATCGTTTGGTTTATGTTTTACACGCGTTTTAAATTTTATTGCCGAAATCGCTTTTTCTCGCCGAGATAAGCACGTTTTCTGAAATGCCGCTCTCCCGTCACTCTGCTTAAAGTGTTATGAAAAAAAAGGCTGTTGGGGGCTAGGGAGTATCGAGTTGATCATTATACATGAAGAAATAACCAATTTCATCGTTTGGTTTATGTTTTACACGCGTTTTAAATTTTATTGCCGAAATCGCTTTTTCTCGCCGAGATAAGCACGTTTTCTGAAATGCCGCTCTCCCGTCACTCTGGTTAAAGTGTTATGAAAAAAAAGGCTGTTGGGGGCTAGGGAGTATCGAGTTGATCATTATACATGAAGAAATAACCAATTTCATCGTTTGGTTTATGTTTTACACGCGTTTTAAATTTTATTGCCGAAATCGCTTTTTCTCGCCGAGATAAGCACGTTTTCTGAAATGCCGCTCTCCCGTCACTCTGGTTAAAGTGTTATGAAAAAAAAGGCTGTTGGGGGCTAGGGAGTATCGAGTTGATCATTATACATGAAGAAATAACCAATTTCATCGTTTGGTTTATGTTTTACACGCGTTTTAAATTTTATTGCCGAAATCGCTTTTTCTCGCCGAGATAAGCACGTTTTCTGAAATGCCGCTCTCCCGTCACTCTGGTTAAAGTGTTATGAAAAAAAAGGCTGTTGGGGGCTAGGGAGTATCGAGTTGATCATTATACATGAAGAAATAACCAATTTCATCGTTTGGTTTATGTTTTACACGCGTTTTAAATTTTATTGCCGAAATCGCTTTTTCTCGCCGAGATAAGCACGTTTTCTGAAATGCCGCTCTCCCGTCACTCTGGTTAAAGTGTTATGAAAAAAAAGGCTGTTGGGGGCTAGGGAGTATCGAGTTGATCATTATACATGAAGAAATAACCAATTTCATCGTTTGCTTTATGTTTTACACGCGTTTTAAATTTTATTGCCGAAATCGCTTTTTCTCGCCGAGATAAGCACGTTTTCTGAAATGCCGCTCTCCCGTCACTCTGGTTAAAGTGTTATGAAAAAAAAGGCTGTTGGGGGCTAGGGAGTATCGAGTTGATCATTATACATGAAGAAATAACCAATTTCATCGTTTGGTTTATGTTTTACACGCGTTTTAAATTTTATTGCCGAAATCGCTTTTTCTCGCCGAGATAAGCACGTTTTCTGAAATGCCGCTCTCCCGTCACTCTGGTTAAAGTGTTATGAAAAAAAAGGCTGTTGGGGGCTAGGGAGTATCGAGTTGATCATTATACATGAAGAAATAACCAATTTCATCGTTTGGTTTATGTTTTACACGCGTTTTAAATTTTATTGCCGAAATCGCTTTTTCTCGCCGAGATAAGCACGTTTTCTGAAATGCCGCTCTCCCGTCACTCTGGTTAAAGTGTTATGAAAATATAGGCTGTTGGGGGCTAGGGAGTATCGAGTTGATCATTATACATGAAGAAATAACCAATTTCATCGTTTGGTTTATGTTTTACACACGTTTTAAATTTTATTGCCTAAATCGCTTTTTCTCGCCGAGATAAGCACGTTTTCTGAAATGCCGCTCTCCCGTCACTCTGGTTAAAGTGTTATGAAAAAAAAGGCTGTTGGGGGCTAGGGAGTATCGAGTTGATCATTATACATGAAGAAATAACCAATTTCATCGTTTGGTTTATGTTTTACACGCGTTTTAAATTTTATTGCCGAAATCGCTTTTTCTCGCCGAGATAAGCACGTTTTCTGAAATGCCGCTCTCCCGTCACTCTGGTTAAAGTGTTATGAAAAAAAAGGCTGTTGGGGGCTAGGGAGTATCGAGTTGATCATTATACATGAAGAAATAACCAATTTCATCGTTTGGTTTATGTTTTACACGCGTTTTAAATTTTATTGCCGAAATCGCTTTTTCTCGCCGAGATAAGCACGTTTTCTGAAATGCCGCTCTCCCGTCACTCTGGTTAAAGTGTTATGAAAAAAAAGGCTGTTGGGGGCTAGGGAGTATCGAGTTGATCATTATACATGAAGAAAGAACCAATTTCATCGTTTGGTTTATGTTTTACACGCGTTTTAAATTTTATTGCCGAAATCGCTTTTTCTCGCCGAGATAAGCACGTTTTCTGAAATGCCGCTCTCCCGTCACTCTGGTTAAAGTGTTATGAAAAAAAAGGCTGTTGGGGGCTAGGGAGTATCGAGTTGATCATTATACATGAAGAAATAACCAATTTCATCGTTTGGTTTATGTTTTACACGCGTTTTAAATTTTATTGCCGAAATCGCTTTTTCTCGCCGAGATAAGCACGTTTTCTGAAATGCCGCTCTCCCGTCACTCTGGTTAAAGTGTTATGAAAAAAAAGGCTGTTGGGGGCTAGGGAGTATCGAGTTGATCATTATACATGAAGAAATAACCAATTTCATCGTTTGGTTTATGTTTTACACACGTTTTAAATTTTATTGCCGAAATCGCTTTTTCTCGCCGAGATAAGCACGTTTTCTGAAATGCCGCTCTCCCGTCACTCTGGTTAAAGTGTTATGAAAAAAAAGGCTGTTGGGGGCTAGGGAGTATCGAGTTGATCATTATACATGAAGAAATAACCAATTTCATCGTTTGGTTTATGTTTTACACGCGTTTTAAATTTTATTGCCGAAATCGCTTTTTCTCGCCGAGATAAGCACGTTTTCTGAAATGCCGCTCTCCCGTCACTCTGGTTAAAGTGTTATGAAAAAAAAGGCTGTTGGGGGCTAGGGAGTATCGAGTTGATCATTATACATGAAGAAATAACCAATTTCATCGTTTGGTTTATGTTTTACACACGTTTTAAATTTTATTGCCGAAATCGCTTTTTCTCGCCGAGATAAGCACGTTTTCTGAAATGCCGCTCTCCCGTCACTCTGGTTAAAGTGTTATGAAAAAAAAAAGGCTGTTGGGGGCTAGGGAGTATCGAGTTGATCATTATACATGAAGAAATAACCAATTTCATCGTTTGGTTTATGTTTTACACGCGTTTTAAATTTTATTGCCGAAATCGCTTTTTCTCGCCGAGATAAGCACGTTTTCTGAAATGCCGCTCTCCCGTCACTCTGGTTAAAGTGTTATGAAAAAAAAGGCTGTTGGGGGCTAGGGAGTATCGAGTTGATCATTATACATGAAGAAATAACCAATTTCATCGTTTGGTTTATGTTTTACACGCGTTTTAAATTTTATTGCCGAAATCGCTTTTTCTCGCCGAGATAAGCACGTTTTCTGAAATGCCGCTCTCTCGTCACTCTGGTTAAAGTGTTATGAAAAAAAGGCTGTTGGGGGCTAGGGAGTATCGAGTTGATCATTATACATGAAGAAATAACCAATTTCATCGTTTGGTTTATGTTTTACACGCGTTTTAAATTTTATTGCCGAAATCGCTTTTTCTCGCCGAGATAAGCACGTTTTCTGAAATGCCGCTCTCCCGTCACTCTGGTTAAAGTGTTATGAAAAAAAAGGCTGTTGGGGGCTAGGGAGTATCGAGTTGATCATTATACATGAAGAAATAACCAATTTCATCGTTTGGTTTATGTTTTACACGCGTTTTAAATTTTATTGCCGAAATCGCTTTTTCTCGCCGAGATAAGCACGTTTTCTGAAATGCCGCTCTCCCGTCACTCTGGTTAAAGTGTTATGAAAAAAAAGGCTGTTGGGGGCTAGGGAGTATCGAGTTGATCATTATACATGAAGAAATAACAAATTTCATCGTTTGGTTTATGTTTTACACGCGTTTTAAATTTTATTGCCGAAATCGCTTTTTCTCGCCGAGATAAGCACGTTTTCTGAAATGCCGCTCTCCCGTCACTCTGGTTAAAGTGTTATGAAAAAAAAGGCTGTTGGGGGCTAGGGAGTATCGAGTTGATCATTATACATGAAGAAATAACCAATTTCATCGTTTGGTTTATGTTTTACACGCGTTTTAAATTTTATTGCCGAAATCGCTTTTTCTCGCCGAGATTAGCACGTTTTCTGAAATGCCGCTCTCCCGTCACTCTGGTTAAAGTGTTATGAAAAAAAAGGCTGTTGGGGGCTAGGGAGTATCGAGTTGATCATTATACATGAAGAAATAACCAATTTCATCGTTTGGTTTATGTTTTACACGCGTTTTAAATTTTATTGCCGAAATCGCTTTTTCTCGCCGAGATAAGCACGTTTTCTGAAATGCCGCTCTCCCGTCACTCTGGTTAAAGTGTTATGAAAAAAAAGGCTGTTGGGGGCTAGGGAGTATCGAGTTGATCATTACACATGAAGAAATAACCAATTTCATCGTTTGGTTTATGTTTTACACGCGTTTTAAATTTTATTGCCGAAATCGCTTTTTCTCGCCGAGATAAGCACGTTTTCTGAAATGCCGCTCTCCCGTCACTCTGGTTAAAGTGTTATGAAAAAAAAGGCTGTTGGGGGCTAGGGAGTATCGAGTTGATCATTATACATGAAGAAATAACCAATTTCATTGTTTGGTTTATGTTTTACACGCGTTTTAAATTTTATTGCCGAAATCGCTTTTTCTCGCCGAGATAAGCACGTTTTCTGAAATGCCGCTCTCCCGTCACTCTGGTTAAAGTGTTATGAAAAAAAAGGCTGTTGGGGGCTAGGGAGTATCGAGTTGATCATTATACATGAAGAAATAACCAATTTCATCGTTTGGTTCATGTTTTACACGCGTTTTAAATTTTATTGCCGAAATCGCTTTTTCTCGCCGAGATAAGCACGTTTTCTGAAATGCTGCTCTCCCGTCACTCTGGTTAAAGTGTTATGAAAAAAAAGGCTGTTGGGGGCTAGGGAGTATCGAGTTGATCATTATACATGAAGAAATAACCAATTTCATCGTTTGGTTTATGTTTTACACGCGTTTTAAATTTTATTGCCGAAATCGCTTTTTCTCGCCGAGATAAGCACGTTTTCTGAAATGCCGCTCTCCCGTCACTCTGGTTAAAGTGTTGTGAAAAAAAAGGCTGTTGGGGGCTAGGGAGTATCGAGTTGATCATTATACATGAAGAAATAACCAATTTCATCGTTTGGTTTATGTTTTACACGCGTTTTAAATTTTATTGCCGAAATCGCTTTTTCTCGCCGAGATAAGCACGTTTTCTGAAATGCCGCTCTCCCGTCACTCTGGTTAAAGTGTTATGAAAAAAAAGGCTGTTGGGGGCTAGGGAGTATCGAGTTGATCATTATACATGAAGAAATAACCAATTTCATCGTTTGGTTTATGTTTTACACGCGTTTTAAATTTTATTGCCGAAATCGCTTTTTCTCGCCGAGATAAGCACGTTTTCTGAAATGCCGCTCTCCCGTCACTCTGGTTAAAGTGTTATGAAAAAAAAGGCTGTTGGGGGCTAGGGAGTATCGAGTTGATCATTATACATGAAGAAATAACCAATTTCATCGTTTGGTTTATGTTTTACACGCGTTTTAAATTTTATTGCCGAAATCGCTTTTTCTCGCCGAGATAAGCACGTTTTCTGAAATGCCGCTCTCCCGTCACTCTGGTTAAAGTGTTATGAAAAAAAAGGCTGTTGGGGGCTAGGGAGTATCGAGTTGATCATTATACATGAAGAAATAACCAATTTCATCGTTTGGTTTATGTTTTACACGCGTTTTAAATTTTATTGCCGAAATCGCTTTTTCTCGCCGAGATAAGCACGTTTTCTGAAATGCCGCTCTCCCGTCACTCTGGTTAAAGTGTTATGAAAAAAAAGGCTGTTGGGGGCTAGGGAGTATCGAGTTGATCATTATACATGAAGAAATAACCATTTTCATCGTTTGGTTTATGTTTTACACGCGTTTTAAATTTTATTGCCGAAATCGCTTTTTCTCGCCGAGATAAGCACGTTTTCTGAAATGCCGCTCTCCCGTCACTCTGGTTAAAGTGTTATGAAAAAAAAGGCTGTTGGGGGCTAGGGAGTATCGAGTTGATCATTATACATGAAGAAATAACCAATTTCATCGTTTGGTTTATGTTTTACACGCGTTTTAAATTTTATTGCCGAAATCGCTTTTTCTCGCCGAGATAAGCACGTTTTCTGAAATGCCGCTCTCCCGTCACTCTGGTTAAAGTGTTATGAAAAAAAAGGCTGTTGGGGGCTAGGGAGTATCGAGTTGATCATTATACATGAAGAAATAACCAATTTCATCGTTTGGTTTATGTTTTACACGCGTTTTAAATTTTATTGCCGAAATCGCTTTTTCTCGCCGAGATAAGCACGTTTTCTGAAATGCCGCTCTCCCGTCACTCTGGTTAAAGTGTTATGAAAAAAAAGGCTGTTGGGGGCTAGGGAGTATCGAGTTGATCATTATACATGAAGAAATAACCAATTTCATCGTTCGGTTTATGTTTTACACGCTGCTGAGCTCCAGCTGGATGTGAAAAAAGAACCGGGCTGGTTAAAAAAAGAACCGGGCGACCCGGTAAAATTGCTTAGCCGGGGCTCTGGAAGCCTAACACGGCGTGATCTTGTCCAAAAAGCCGCTGCTGAGCTCCAGCTGGAAGTGTAAAAAGAACCGGGCTGGTTAAAAAAAAGAACCGGGCGACCCGGTAAAATTGCTTAGCCGGGGCTCTGGAAGCCTAACACGGCGTGATCTTGTCCAAAAAGCCGCTGCTGAGCTCCAGCTGGAAGTGTAAAAAGAACCGGGCTGGTTGAAAAAAAAGAACCGGGCGGCCCGGTAAAATTGCTTAGCCGGGGTCCTGGAAGCCTAACCCGGCGTGATACTGTGCAAAAAGCCGCTGCTGAGCTCCAGCTGGAAGTGTAAAAAGAACCGGGCTGGTTAAAAAAAAAGAACCGGGCGGCCCGGTAAAATTGCTTAGCCGGGGTCCTGGAAGCCTAACCCGGCGTGATATTGTCCAAAGAGCCGCTGCTGAGCTCCAGCTGGAAGTGTAAAAAGAACCGGGCTTGTTAAAAAAAAAGAACCGGGCGGGCCGGTAAAATTGCTTAGCCGGGGCTCTGGAAGCCTAACACGGCGTGATCTTGTCCCAAAAGCCGCTCGTGAGCTCCAGCTGGAAGTGTAAAAAGAACCGGGCTGGTTCAAAAAAAGAACCGGGCGGCCCGGTAGAATTGCTTAGCCGAGGTCCTGAAAGCCTAACCCGGCGTGATCTTGCGCCAAAAGCCGCTGCTGAGCTCCAGCTGGAAGTGTAAAAAGAACCGGGCTGGTTCAAAAAAAGAACCGGGCGGCCCGGTAAAATTGCTTAGCCGGGGTCCTGGAAGCCTAACGCGGCGTGATCTTCCCCGATAGTCGGCCTCTATACTTCCATATTAGGTACCAGGCGCTCAGAGCCAACTTGGCGAAAATTTTCTAAGTGCCCACGGCTCTGCGGGGATTGTGCGTCCGACCCGCGCCGGTTCTCCAGCCGGCCTGAAATAACGCAAAACCAGCCTCTCCCCCTGGAGCTCACAGCCAAAGGCGAAACTTTTCTAAGTGCCTACGGCTCTGCGGGCTTTTGAGTCCGCCCCGCGCCGGTTCGTCGGTCGGCCTCAAAAAGCGAAAAATCAGCCTCTCTCCCTGGAGCTCGACTCGAGTTGATCATTATACATGAAGAAATAACCAATTTCATCGTTTGGTTTATGTTTTACACGCGTTTTAAATTTTATTGCCGAAATCGCTTTTTCTCGCCGAGATAAGCACGTTTTCTGAAATGCCGCTCTCCCGTCACTCTGGTTAAAGTGTTATGAAAAAAAAGGCTGTTGGGGGCTAGGGAGTATCGAGTTGATCATTATACATGAAGAAATAACCAATTTCATCGTTTGGTTTATGTTTTACACGCGTTTTAAATTTTATTGCCGAAATCGCTTTTTCTCGCCGAGATAAGCACGTTTTCTGAAATGCCGCTCTCCCGTCACTCTGGTTAAAGTGTTATGAAAAAAAAGGCTGTTGGGGGCTAGGGAGTATCGAGTTGATCATTATACATGAAGAAATAACCAATTTCATCGTTTGCTTTATGTTTTACACGCGTTTTAAATTTTATTGCCGAAATCGCTTTTTCTCGCCGAGATAAGCACGTTTTCTGAAATGCCGCTCTCCCGTCACTCTGGTTAAAGTGTTATGAAAAAAAAGGCTGTTGGGGGCTAGGGAGTATCGAGTTGATCATTATACATGAAGAAATAACCAATTTCATCGTTTGGTTTATGTTTTACACGCGTTTTAAATTTTATTGCCGAAATCGCTTTTTCTCGCCGAGATAAGCACGTTTTCTGAAATGCCGCTCTCCCGTCACTCTGGTTAAAGTGTTATGAAAAAAAAGGCTGTTGGGGGCTAGGGAGTATCGAGTTGATCATTATACATGAAGAAATAACCAATTTCATCGTTTGGTTTATGTTTTACACGCGTTTTAAATTTTATTGCCGAAATCGCTTTTTCTCGCCGAGATAAGCACGTTTTCTGAAATGCCGCTCTCCCGTCACTCTGGTTAAAGTGTTATGAAAAAAAAGGCTGTTGGGGGCTAGGGAGTATCGAGTTGATCATTATACATGAAGAAATAACCAATTTCATCGTTTGGTTTATGTTTTACACGCGTTTTAAATTTTATTGCCGAAATCGCTTTTTCTCGCCGAGATAAGCATGTTTTCTGAAATGCCGCTCTCCCGTCACTCTGGTTAAAGTGTTATGAAAAAAAAGGCTGTTGGGGGCTAGGGAGTATCGAGTTGATCATTATACATGAAGAAATAACCATTTTCATCGTTTGGTTTATGTTTTACACGCGTTTTAAATTTTATTGCCGAAATCGCTTTTTCTCGCCGAGATAAGCACGTTTTCTGAAATGCCGCTCTCCCGTCACTCTGGTTAAAGTGTTATGAAAAAAAAGGCTGTTGGGGGCTAGGGAGTATCGAGTTGATCATTATACATGAAGAAATAACCAATTTCATCGTTTGGTTTATGTTTTACACGCGTTTTAAATTTTATTGCCGAAATCGCTTTTTCTCGCCGAGATAAGCACGTTTTCTGAACTGCCGCTCTCCCGTCACTCTGGTTAAAGTGTTATGAAAAAAAAGGCTGTTGGGGGCTAGGGAGTATCGAGTTGATCTTTATACATGAAGAAATAACCAATTTCATCGTTTGGTTTATGTTTTACACGCGTTTTAAATTTTATTGCCGAAATCGCTTTTTCTCGCCGAGATAAGCACGTTTTCTGAAATGCCGCTCTCCCGTCACTCTGGTTAAAGTGTTATGAAAAAAAAGGCTGTTGGGGGCTAGGGAGTATCGAGTTGATCATTATACATGAAGAAATAACCAATTTCATCGTTTGGTTTATGTTTTACACGCGTTTTAAATTTTATTGGCGAAATCGCTTTTTCTCGCCGAGATAAGCACGTTTTCTGAAATGCCGCTCTCTCGTCACTCTGGTTAAAGTGTTATGAAAAAAAAGGCTGTTGGGGGCTAGGGAGTATCGAGTTGATCATTATACATGAAGAAATAACCAATTTCATCGTTTGGTTTATGTTTTACACGCGTTTTAAATTTTATTGCCGAAATCGCTTTTTCTCGCCGAGATAAGCACGTTTTCTGAAATGCCGCTCTCCCGTCACTCTGGTTAAAGTGTTATGAAAAAAAAGGCTGTTGGGGGCTAGGGAGTATCGAGTTGATCATTATACATGAAGAAATAACCAATTTCATCGTTTGGTTTATGTTTTACACGCGTTTTAAATTTTATTGCCGAAATCGCTTTTTCTCGCCGAGATAAGCACGTTTTCTGAAAGGCCGCTCTCCCGTCACTCTGGTTAAAGTGTTATGAAAAAAAGGCTGTTGGGGGCTAGGGAGTATCGAGTTGATCATTATACATGAAGAAATAACCAATTTCATCGTTTGGTTTATGTTTTACACGCGTTTTAAATTTTATTGCCGAAATCGCTTTTTCTCGCCGAGATAAGCACGTTTTCTGAAATGCCGCTCTCCCGTCACTCTGGTTAAAGTGTTATGAAAAAAAAGGCTGTTGGGGGCTAGGGAGTATCGAGTTGATCATTATACATGAAGAAAAAACCAATTTCATCGTTTGGTTTATGTTTTACACGCGTTTTAAATTTTATTGCCGAAATCGCTTTTTCTCGCCGAGATAAGCACGTTTTCTGAAATGCCGCTCTCCCGTCACTCTGGTTAAAGTGTTATGAAAAAAAAGGCTGTTGGGGGCTAGGGAGTATCGAGTTGATCATTATACATGAAGAAATAACCAATTTCATCGTTTGGTTTATGTTTTACACGCGTTTTAAATTTTATTGCCGAAATCGCTTTTTCTCGCCGAGATAAGCACGTTTTCTGAAATGCCGCTCTCCCGTCACTCTGCTTAAAGTGTTATGAAAAAAAAGGCTGTTGGGGGCTAGGGAGTATCGAGTTGATCATTATACATGAAGAAATAACCAATTTCATCGTTTGGTTTATGTTTTACACGCGTTTTAAATTTTATTGCCGAAATCGCTTTTTCTCGCCGAGATAAGCACGTTTTCTGAAATGCCGCTCTCCCGTCACTCTGGTTAAAGTGTTATGAAAAAAAAGGCTGTTGGGGGCTAGGGAGTATCGAGTTGATCATTATACATGAAGAAATAACCATTTTCATCGTTTGGTTTATGTTTTACACGCGTTTTAAATTTTATTGCCGAAATCGCTTTTTCTCGCCGAGATAAGCACGTTTTCTGAAATGCCGCTCTCCCGTCACTCTGGTTAAAGTGTTATGAAAAAAAAGGCTGTTGGGGGCTAGGGAGTATCGAGTTGATCATTATACATGAAGAAATAACCAATTTCATCGTTTGGTTTATGTTTTACACGCGTTTTAAATTTTATTGCCGAAATCGCTTTTTCTCGCCGAGATAAGCACGTTTTCTGAAATGCCGCTCTCCCGTCACTCTGGTTAAAGTGTTATGAAAAAAAAGGCTGTTGGGGGCTAGGGAGTATCGAGTTGATCATTATACATTGTTGGAATTTATTTCTAATTTAACTTGAACGCGAGTTACTAATCTGACTCCAATTTGTGACTTTACCCAACTGCCACTCATCCAACAATATGCGCGCTCGTTCTGCAATAGAAAGGTATCAGGAAGCTGGCATTTTCACACACGAGTGGATTTATTCCTAACAACCAAATCTAATACATCCTCTGGGTCTCGGGTCCCTCTCAATACACCTCTGTACGTCTCTGTTCCCACCAGCAGACGTACTCTACTTCCGAGTTGCCCAGCCATTAATTATACTACACAATATGCAAATGGCACATAAACAAAGGCATTCTGTCATTATTCTATTGGCTATGTGTACACTGCATTTAACTTTAGCTTGCTCTTATTGGTCTTTCTTCTTCTGCAGAATCATTTGCTCGCTCCTCCTGGTTGTAGTTTTCCATACAGGGTCCCCTAGTTGTTATCTCCCCGCTGCCCCTGGGTCATCTTGTACTCCTTGCTGCTCCTGCGTCATTGTTTAATCTGGAACATTTCATTCGTGCACATCCTTGCCCACATATCTTGTTTTGTCTCCACCGTCACACACTCAGCACTTTACAGTTTCATACTCTCATACACAAGATGTCTAATGAACTACTTTAAGATCAAACTCTTATATTCCTTTAATCCCTCTCATGACCTCAGACCACTGAGGTCATCACTCGAATACCTTGTTTTATTGTTAAACACAAAATTTCATACCCTCCTCATGGCCTCAGGTCCCTGAGGCCACCTTCACATACTCACATCCCGGAGGGCCACAGCTGTCTCCGCCTCCTGGGGGTCCTTCTGAGGGATCATCATGTACTGGCCACCCGGAGGGAGTGGCCCCAACGTGCGTTCAATTGTCTTAACAGTTAATGATCTGATACATGGAATACAGCAACATCCGCATAACACCATAATAGCAGCAAACACAGCGATAGAAATCAGTACTGATGCAATCAAGCTTTTATATTTGCCAAAGACGTTTAACCAGTCAGAGTACCAACTGGTGTCCACACCTGAGTGCTCCTTCATTTTGTTACTTAGCGTGCGCAGACCCTCCAATGCCTTAGTGAGCCGACCGTCAGGAGACGTATTGTTGGGAATCAGAGTACAGCACTGATCCCCAAAAATACCACAGACTCCTCCTCTTTCCGCTAACACCATATCTAAACCTATTCTATTTTGGAATGCCATAAGAGACGTGGCTGCTAATTGCTCATGCACTGCCTGGAGTGCCAAGGTGGTGAAGTTCGCCAATCGTTGGACATTGTAGTGGACATAATTAATCCGGTCCACATTTTTGTTTACTGTAATGAGCAGGAAAATACTCTCCCATCCTGCCGCCACTTGATTCACCAATTTGTATTCATCAGGAACCCCTCTCGGAACTCCAATTGCATCTATGTACGTGGGGTCTCCTGTATTCAACCATTCTTGCATGTCCTTTTTCCTCCTCACAAGGAAGGGGATTCTTCCCCACCGTCCAACGCCTTCCCAATTTATTCTGGACACGTCTAATGCTGTCACACTAATTGGCATGATCAGCGTTACTAGGGCGCACTTACCTGAGGCATTGGAGGGAAGCCTATCGTACAACACTTTTGCTCCACACCACAGCCAAACATCAGCACGAGCGAGAGGGATTCCTGCTGGCAAAGACACATTTTCATTACACCCTGACTCCTGGATATTTCCAATCCCAGGGCCAGTCCTTGTACCGTGGTTGATAATTGTCCAATTTATCTAACAAATCAAGCCATTGTTGAGTCCAGTTGAAAATTGTCACCCAAGCTTTCACCTGTGTCAGTTGTTTACACTTCAGATTTAGCAGTAGTTGTTGTGTCTGTGTCAGCGTCTTACCACCATCTTGCTCTGCTTCTTACCATACCGTTCCATTGCAGGACTGATACACCATCACTCGTTCTTCTTTCGCTCCATCACTTCTGAAAATAGTCAATAAACTTAAACATTTGCATCGTCGTCGTCGTTGTTCAGACACTTTCGAGTCCGACTTGGATCCAATTCTCGCCATTGTCACATTCCCTCTCTTGACCTGCCTGTTCGGGCGGTCAATCTTTAAGCCCACCATTGGCAGGCACTGTGCCCCTGTGTCCTCCATACCTTTGGCTGCTTCCTTCGGCCATCGATATTGAGGACGGCGGACCGGACTGGAGCAATCAACTTCCAATTGGATCGGCTGAACCGTATGACAAAAACCAACATCGAATGGACCCTGTGACCACAAGGTCTGTGGCATTTGATCCAGCATCGCCTGTGCAGACTCATGGTCCGTCTGTTCCCGCCCATGATGGCGGGCCAGGAAGACCAATTCAAGGTCTGACTCATCTACCATTTTTTCCATTATTCTGTAACTTTTGGTTGCGGCCGAATGCCACACATCTGAAATCTCAGTCATCATCCAGTCATGTTGTTGTGTTAATCGTTTCACCATGGGCCCCAATTGGCGGGGCTCATGGCCTGGCGACACAGCCAGTGACAGGCAAACCTTCCTCACTCATTCGATACCATTGCTCTTGCTTCGGCGACAACTATACATATGCTGCCACCCCCTCGGGGCCCACAAAGATGCATGGTGATTGTAATGTCCAATCATCTCCCTCAATTTCTTCAAACGCATCTCTATATATCTCATCTGATTCTCTATCATAATATAGAGTGCAATGCAATGGATCCACTGGGGGGTGGTACGGTGCCAATGCCTGGATCCATGGTTTCCACAGGAGGTACGTGGAGTAGACACCTCTCCCAAACGGAGTCTCAGGATTCAATCTCGCCCAGTAGATTCGTGCAGTTTCTGGTACTGTGGGGAGTGGTGCCATCAACCACTGACCCTGAGGTGTCACAGGCTGGGAGCATTCCAGAACCTGTCCGTCAGGAAATGTCACTGTAAGTCCCTTCTCGCCGCCACTATTCGTCCGGGCCGTACCACGGGTCGGCTTGGTAATACTGCCCATGTGGATTCGGCTGTGGCCATGGGCGGGGCTGCTGTGGTCCACTTTGGTGTGGTGGCCCTGCTTGCTGGTTCTGCTGCTCCGCCCCTGGTGGTGGTGGGTTGCCATTACAATCTCGTGCCCAGTGATCAGGGGCCCCGCAGTTGAAGCAAGTCCCTGGAGCGAACCAATTCCGCCCCAGTCCTGGGAGGGCGCCTTAACCTCGCCCTCTGTATCCACCACGGAACCCTTGGCCTCAGCCCCGTCCAGCCCCCACTGGAGTCTGATACATCTGTTTTTGTTTAACCTTTTCTTGTTTTGCCTCACCATGCAACTTTGCCAACTGTAATTTAATCAAACTAGTCGCCAGAGCGTCAGTTTCCTTTTGATCTTTATTTGCTTTTTCCATGTAGATGCGGCAATGGTGTATCAAATGCCTCTTGAATTTCGGTTCCGGACAGACCAAAATGTCCGGATCAACTCTCATAATCGCTTGCACCTCATTTGGGAGGCCGTTCAGCATCGCCGTCCTGAACATCATCTTAGCTTCAGGGTAGTTGCCTGGGTGTTTACCTGTGGTCTCAATCCACATTCATTTTAAAGATATTAATTTCATTCGTTAACATCTACATCGGTTGTTGACAAAGTACACAAATAAACATCATACTTTCTCCATGGCCAGATGCATGCAACACAGTGGCTCACACTGCAAAGGCCAAATAGATCTTTTTAAATCAACACAATGCAGCATAATTTTGGGAGTGTTCTATAAAAATTGCCAACTAATCTCTCATCTCTTCTCACAAATACCATATTGTTAAAGTTAACAAAACCGCAACCCTGATGGCCACCTAACATGCAATAACGTCATTGTTTCTTTACATAACGTTTTTTTTTTTTTTTTTTTTCACTGTTAAGGCATTCAGTGTTAATTTTGAAACAATTCAATCCACTTCGAGAATGCCTCTATTATGATCAGGCATTATAACCCATTATCATTTAATTTGACACATCTTTCCAAATTGCTTTTGTTTTGCGTTGCAAATCAGATAGACTACAGTCTAATAAATTCTTTTTATTTACCTATTTTAGCCAATTTCATCCTTTTAACACATAACACTGACAGCACACAGACAACACAAAAAACAGCAAAGACACAGCTCACAAACAATAAAAACAAATAATGCTGCGCTAACGTCATAGAGGATGACGTTTTGGTTATATTTTTTCATCAGTGCCTTTTATCCTTTATGCAAATGTGCATCACTCTTCTTCAAACCTTCTCTGAAAAACTCACACTTTCTCTGCCTCACCCGAGAGGGGGGAC
>NW_028232577.1:0-15000 GCF_054491065.1 Syngnathus leptorhynchus | reverse complement strand
CTCCATAGCACCAGAGCTCCATAGCTCCATAGCACCAGAGCTCCATAGCTCCATAGCACCAGAGCTCCATAGCTCCATAGCACCAGAGCTCCATAGCTCCATAGCACCAGAGCTCCATAGCTCCATAGCTCCAGGGCTCCATAGCTCCAGGGCTCCATAGCTCCATAGCTCCAGGGCTCCATAGCTCCATACCTCCAGAGCTCCATAGCTCCAGCCTGGGTGGCTGGTGGCTCCATAGCTCCATACTTCCATAGCTCCAGTCAGAGAGTTGGCGAAAATTGCACTAAGTGCGAAAGCCCATTCATTTACAACGGCGTGTCCGCCAGGCGGCGACATTTCCCCGTTACCGGTGGCTGCGTGGCGGGTGAGTGACAGAGCTTATCCGAGCGGCTGGAACTCTGCGCCGGCGTGGTCGAGCGTGAGGCCCCGGCCCTTTGGCTGCCTGGTACCTAAAACACTTCCATTGATCCAGCCACGGAGGGTGCTGGCTGGTGGCTCCATAGCTCCATAGCTCCATAGCACCAGAGCTCCATAGCTCCATAGCACCAGAGCTCCATAGCTCCATAGCACCAGAGCTCCATAGCTCCATAGCACCAGAGCTCCATAGCTCCATAGCACCAGAGCTCCATAGCTCCATAGCACCAGAGCTCCATAGCTCCATAGCACCAGAGCTCCATAGCTCCATAGCTCCAGCCTGGGTGGCTGGTGGCTCCATAGCTCCATACTTCCATAGCTCCAGTCAGAGAGTGTGCTAAAATTGCACTAAGTGCGAAAGCCCATTCATTTACAACGGCGTGTCCACAAGGCGGCGACATTTCCCCGTTACCGGTGGCTGCGCGGCGGGTGAGTGACAGAGCTTATCCGAGCGGCTGGAACTCTGCGCCGGCGTGGTCGAGCGTGAGGCCTCGGCCCTTTGGCTGCCTGGTACCTAAAACACTTCCATTGATCCAGCCACGGAGGGTGCTGGCTGGTGGCTCCATAGCTCCATAGCTCCATAGCACCAGAGCTCCATAGCTCCATAGCACCAGAGCTCCATAGCTCCATAGCACCAGAGCTCCATAGCTCCATAGCACCAGAGCTCCATAGCTCCATAGCACCAGAGCTCCATAGCTCCATAGCACCAGAGCTCCATAGCTCCATAGCACCAGAGCTCCATAGCTCCATAGCACCAGAGCTCCATAGCTCCATAGCTCCAGGGCTCCATAGCTCCAGGGCTCCATAGCACCAGAGCTCCATAGCTCCATAGCACCAGAGCTCCATAGCTCCATAGCTCCAGCCTGGGTGGCTGGTGGCTCCATAGCTCCATACTTCCATAGCTCCAGTCAGAGAGTTGGCTAAAATTGCACTAAGTGCGAAAGCCCATTCATTTACAACGGCGTGTCCACAAGGCGGCGACATTTCCCCGTTACCGGTGGCTGCGCGGCGGGTGAGTGACAGAGCTTATCCGAGCGGCTGGAACTCTGCGCCGGCGTGGTCGAGCGGCTGGCCTCGGTAGTTGAGGTACCAGGGGTGGGGCGGGGAGCTCCAGGCGGGTCTTGTGAGAGAGTGAAGCCGAGCGGCTGGAACTCTCGGCCGGCCTGGTCGAGCGGCTGGCCTCGGTAGTTGAGGTACCAGGGGCGGGCTGGGGAGCTCCAGGCGGGGCTTGTGAGAGAGTGAAGCCGAGCGGCTGGAACTCTGGGCCGGCCTGGTCGAGCGGCTGGCCTCGGTAGTTGAGGTACCAGGGGTGGGCTGGGGAGCTCCAGGCGGGGCTTGTGAGAGAGTGTAGCCGAGCGGCTGGAACTCTGGGCCGGCGTGGTTGAGCAGCATGCCCGCGGAGGTGGCTCTTCCATAGGCAGGGAGGGTGCTGGAGCTCCACACTTCCATAGGCAGGGAGGGTGCTGGAGCTCCACACTTCCATAGGCAGGGAGGGTGCTGGAGCTCCACACTTCCATAGGCAGGGAGGGTGCTGGAGCTCCACACTTCCATAGGCAGGGAGGGTGCTGGAGCTCCACACTTCCATAGGCAGGGAGGGTGCTGGAGCTCCACACTTCCATAGGCAGGGAGGGTGCTGGAGCTCCACACTTCCATAGGCAGGGAGGGTGCTGGAGCTCCACACTTCCATAGGCAGGGAGGGTGCTGGAGCTCCACACTTCCATAGGCAGGGAGGGTGCTGGAGCTCCACACTTCCATAGGCAGGGAGGGTGCTGGAGCTCCACACTTCCATAGGCAGGGAGGGTGCTGGAGCTCCACACTTCCATAGGCAGGGAGGGTGCTGGAGCTCCACACTTCCATAGGCAGGGAGGGTGCTGGAGCTCCACACTTCCATAGGCAGGGAGGGTGCTGGAGCTCCACACTTCCATAGGCAGGGAGGGTGCTGGAGCTCCACACTTCCATAGGCAGGGAGGGTGCTGGAGCTCCACACTTCCATAGGCAGGGAGGGTGCTGGAGCTCCACACTTCCATAGGCAGGGAGGGTGCTGGAGCTCCACACTTCCATAGGCAGGGAGGGTGCTGGAGCTCCACACTTCCATAGGCAGGGAGGGTGCTGGAGCTCCACACTTCCATAGGCAGGGAGGGTGCTGGAGCTCCACACTTCCATAGGCAGGGAGGGTGCTGGAGCTCCACACTTCCATAGGCAGGGAGGGTGCTGGAGCTCCACACTTCCATAGGCAGGGAGGGTGCTGGAGCTCCACACTTCCATAGGCAGGGAGGGTGCTGGAGCTCCACACTTCCATAGGCAGGGAGGGTGCTGGAGCTCCACACTTCCATAGGCAGGGAGGGTGCTGGAGCTCCACACTTCCATAGGCAGGGAGGGTGCTGGAGCTCCACACTTCCATAGGCAGGGAGGGTGCTGGAGCTCCACACTTCCATAGGCAGGGAGGGTGCTGGAGCTCCACACTTCCATAGGCAGGGAGGGTGCTGGAGCTCCACACTTCCATAGGCAGGGAGGGTGCTGGAGCTCCACACTTCCATAGGCAGGGAGGGTGCTGGAGCTCCACACTTCCATAGGCAGGGAGGGTGCTGGAGCTCCACACTTCCATAGGCAGGGAGGGTGCTGGAGCTCCACACTTCCATAGGCAGGGAGGGTGCTGGAGCTCCACACTTCCATAGGCAGGGAGGGTGCTGGAGCTCCACACTTCCATAGGCAGGGAGGGTGCTGGAGCTCCACACTTCCATAGGCAGGGAGGGTGCTGGAGCTCCACACTTCCATAGGCAGGGAGGGTGCTGGAGCTCCACACTTCCATAGGCAGGGAGGGTGCTGGAGCTCCACACTTCCATAGGCAGGGAGGGTGCTGGAGCTCCACACTTCCATAGGCAGGGAGGGTGCTGGAGCTCCACACTTCCATAGGCAGGGAGGGTGCTGGAGCTCCACACTTCCATAGGCAGGGAGGGTGCTGGAGCTCCACACTTCCATAGGCAGGGAGGGTGCTGGAGCTCCACACTTCCATAGGCAGGGAGGGTGCTGGAGCTCCACACTTCCATAGGCAGGGAGGGTGCTGGAGCTCCACACTTCCATAGGCAGGGAGGGTGCTGGAGCTCCACACTTCCATAGGCAGGGAGGGTGCTGGAGCTCCACACTTCCATAGGCAGGGAGGGTGCTGGAGCTCCACACTTCCATAGGCAGGGAGGGTGCTGGAGCTCCACACTTCCATAGGCAGGGAGGGTGCTGGAGCTCCACACTTCCATAGGCAGGGAGGGTGCTGGAGCTCCACACTTCCATAGGCAGGGAGGGTGCTGGAGCTCCACACTTCCATAGGCAGGGAGGGTGCTGGAGCTCCACACTTCCATAGGCAGGGAGGGTGCTGGAGCTCCACACTTCCATAGGCAGGGAGGGTGCTGGAGCTCCACACTTCCATAGGCAGGGAGGGTGCTGGAGCTCCACACTTCCATAGGCAGGGAGGGTGCTGGAGCTCCACACTTCCATAGGCAGGGAGGGTGCTGGAGCTCCACACTTCCATAGGCAGGGAGGGTGCTGGAGCTCCACACTTCCATAGGCAGGGAGGGTGCTGGAGCTCCACACTTCCATAGGCAGGGAGGGTGCTGGAGCTCCACACTTCCATAGGCAGGGAGGGTGCTGGAGCTCCACACTTCCATAGGCAGGGAGGGTGCTGGAGCTCCACACTTCCATAGGCAGGGAGGGTGCTGGAGCTCCACACTTCCATAGGCAGGGAGGGTGCTGGAGCTCCACACTTCCATAGGCAGGGAGGGTGCTGGAGCTCCACACTTCCATAGGCAGGGAGGGTGCTGGAGCTCCACACTTCCATAGGCAGGGAGGGTGCTGGAGCTCCACACTTCCATAGGCAGGGAGGGTGCTGGAGCTCCACACTTCCATAGGCAGGGAGGGTGCTGGAGCTCCACACTTCCATAGGCAGGGAGGGTGCTGGAGCTCCACACTTCCATAGGCAGGGAGGGTGCTGGAGCTCCACACTTCCATAGGCAGGGAGGGTGCTGGAGCTCCACACTTCCATAGGCAGGGAGGGTGCTGGAGCTCCACACTTCCATAGGCAGGGAGGGTGCTGGAGCTCCACACTTCCATAGGCAGGGAGGGTGCTGGAGCTCCACACTTCCATAGGCAGGGAGGGTGCTGGAGCTCCACACTTCCATAGGCAGGGAGGGTGCTGGAGCTCCACACTTCCATAGGCAGGGAGGGTGCTGGAGCTCCACACTTCCATAGGCAGGGAGGGTGCTGGAGCTCCACACTTCCATAGGCAGGGAGGGTGCTGGAGCTCCACACTTCCATAGGCAGGGAGGGTGCTGGAGCTCCACACTTCCATAGGCAGGGAGGGTGCTGGAGCTCCACACTTCCATAGGCAGGGAGGGTGCTGGAGCTCCACACTTCCATAGGCAGGGAGGGTGCTGGAGCTCCACACTTCCATAGGCAGGGAGGGTGCTGGAGCTCCACACTTCCATAGGCAGGGAGGGTGCTGGAGCTCCACACTTCCATAGGCAGGGAGGGTGCTGGAGCTCCACACTTCCATAGGCAGGGAGGGTGCTGGAGCTCCACACTTCCATAGGCAGGGAGGGTGCTGGAGCTCCACACTTCCATAGGCAGGGAGGGTGCTGGAGCTCCACACTTCCATAGGCAGGGAGGGTGCTGGAGCTCCACACTTCCATAGGCAGGGAGGGTGCTGGAGCTCCACACTTCCATAGGCAGGGAGGGTGCTGGAGCTCCACACTTCCATAGGCAGGGAGGGTGCTGGAGCTCCACACTTCCATAGGCAGGGAGGGTGCTGGAGCTCCACACTTCCATAGGCAGGGAGGGTGCTGGAGCTCCACACTTCCATAGGCAGGGAGGGTGCTGGAGCTCCACACTTCCATAGGCAGGGAGGGTGCTGGAGCTCCACACTTCCATAGGCAGGGAGGGTGCTGGAGCTCCACACTTCCATAGGCAGGGAGGGTGCTGGAGCTCCACACTTCCATAGGCAGGGAGGGTGCTGGAGCTCCACACTTCCATAGGCAGGGAGGGTGCTGGAGCTCCACACTTCCATAGGCAGGGAGGGTGCTGGAGCTCCACACTTCCATAGGCAGGGAGGGTGCTGGAGCTCCACACTTCCATAGGCAGGGAGGGTGCTGGAGCTCCACACTTCCATAGGCAGGGAGGGTGCTGGAGCTCCACACTTCCATAGGCAGGGAGGGTGCTGGAGCTCCACACTTCCATAGGCAGGGAGGGTGCTGGAGCTCCACACTTCCATAGGCAGGGAGGGTGCTGGAGCTCCACACTTCCATAGGCAGGGAGGGTGCTGGAGCTCCACACTTCCATAGGCAGGGAGGGTGCTGGAGCTCCACACTTCCATAGGCAGGGAGGGTGCTGGAGCTCCACACTTCCATAGGCAGGGAGGGTGCTGGAGCTCCACACTTCCATAGGCAGGGAGGGTGCTGGAGCTCCACACTTCCATAGGCAGGGAGGGTGCTGGAGCTCCACACTTCCATAGGCAGGGAGGGTGCTGGAGCTCCACACTTCCATAGGCAGGGAGGGTGCTGGAGCTCCACACTTCCATAGGCAGGGAGGGTGCTGGAGCTCCACACTTCCATAGGCAGGGAGGGTGCTGGAGCTCCACACTTCCATAGGCAGGGAGGGTGCTGGAGCTCCACACTTCCATAGGCAGGGAGGGTGCTGGAGCTCCACACTTCCATAGGCAGGGAGGGTGCTGGAGCTCCACACTTCCATAGGCAGGGAGGGTGCTGGAGCTCCACACTTCCATAGGCAGGGAGGGTGCTGGAGCTCCACACTTCCATAGGCAGGGAGGGTGCTGGAGCTCCACACTTCCATAGGCAGGGAGGGTGCTGGAGCTCCACACTTCCATAGGCAGGGAGGGTGCTGGAGCTCCACACTTCCATAGGCAGGGAGGGTGCTGGAGCTCCACACTTCCATAGGCAGGGAGGGTGCTGGAGCTCCACACTTCCATAGGCAGGGAGGGTGCTGGAGCTCCACACTTCCATAGGCAGGGAGGGTGCTGGAGCTCCACACTTCCATAGGCAGGGAGGGTGCTGGAGCTCCACACTTCCATAGGCAGGGAGGGTGCTGGAGCTCCACACTTCCATAGGCAGGGAGGGTGCTGGAGCTCCACATCCACACTTCCAGCCACTGCATGCTGGCACTTCCACCTTGCTTGCTAAGTCGGCGTGATCTTGCCCAAAAAGTCCCTCCTCACCTCCAGCTGGAAGTGGAAAAAAATCCTCCACCTGCTTGGCCGAGGTTCTGGAAGCCAGCAGCTCGCAGAATGTTGCCAAAGTTTCACTGGAAGGAAAAGAAAAGAGAAGACCGAGTGCGCATTTCACCTACCGCCGAATGTCCACAAGAGGGAAGTGTCACTCCGTCGCAGAATCTGCGCCGACGCACTCGGCACCCTTCGAATTTATGGTGCCGGTGCGGGTGTTCTGGGTGCAAAAAGGCCGCCCAAGTGGTAGAAAAAAATCAGACTTCGTCTCTTAGGTCGAAATTAATGCCAAGTTTTGAAATGCGCTGGCAGGGGTGGACCAGGGCCCGTTAGAAGTGCTTAGCCGAGGTCCTGGAAGCCTAACCCGGCGTGATCTTGTGCAAAAAGCCGCTGCTGAGCTCCAGCTGGAAGTGTAAAAAGAACCGGGCTGGATCAAAAAAAGAACCGGGCGGCCCGTTAAAATTGCTTAGCCGAGGTCCTGGAACCCTAACCCGGCGTGATCTTGTGCAAAAAGCCGCTGCTGAGCTCCAGCTGGAAGTGTAAAAAGAACCGGGCTGGTTCAAAAAAAGAACCGGGCGACCCGTTAGAAGTGCTTAGCCGAGGTCCTGGAAGCCTAACCCGGCGTGATCTTGTGCAAAAAGCCGCTGCTGAGCTCCAGCTGGAAGTGGAAAAAGAACCGGGCTGGATCAAAAAAGAACCGGGCTGGATCAAAAAAGAACCGGGCGGCCCGTTAAAATTGCTTAGCCGAGGTCCTGGAAGCCTAACACGGCGTGATCTTGTGCAAAAAACCGCTCCCGAGCTCCAGCTGGAAGTGTAAAAAGAACCGGGCTGGATAAAAAAAGAACCGGGCTGGATCAAAAAAGAACCGGGCGACCCGTTAAAATTGCTTAGCCGAGGTCCTGGAAGCCTAACACGGCGTGATCTTGTGCAAAAAGCCGCTCCCGAGCTCCAGCTGGAAGTGTAAAAAGAACCGGGCTGGATAAAAAAAGAACCGGGCTGGATCAAAAAAGAACCGGGCGACCCGTTAAAATTGCTTAGCCGAGGTCCTGGAAGCCTAACCCGGCGTGATCTTGTGCAAATAGCCGCTGCCGAGCTCCAGCTGGAAGTGTGAAAAGAACCGGGCTGGATAAAAAAAGAACCGGGCTGGATCAAAAAAGAACCGGGCGACCCGTTAAAATTGCTTAGCCGAGGTCCTGGAAGCCTAACACGGCGTGTTCTTGTGCAAAAAGCCGCTCCCAAGCTCCAGCTGGAAGTGTAAAAAGAACCGGGCTGGATAAAAAAAAGAACCGGGCTGGATCAAAAAAGAACCGGGCGACCCGTTAAAATTGCTTAGCCGAGGTCCTGGAAGCCTAACACGGCGTGATCTTGTGCAAAAAGCCGCTCCCGAGCTCCAGCTGGAAGTGTAAAAAGAACCGGGCTGGATAAAAAAAGAACCGGGCTGGATAAAAAAAAGAACCGGGCGACCCGTTAAAATTGCTTAGCCGAGGTCCTGGAAGCCTAACACGGCGTGTTCTTGTGCAAAAAGCCGCTCCCGAGCTCCAGCTGGAAGTGTAAAAAGAACCAGGCTGGATAAAAAAAAGAACCGGGCTGGATCAAAAAAGAACCGGGCGACCCGTTAAAATTGCTTAGCCGAGGTCCTGGAAGCCTAACACGGCGTGATCTTGTGCAAAAAGCCGCTCCCGAGCTCCAGCTGGAAGTGTAAAAAGAACCGGGCTGGATAAAAAAAGAACCGGGCTGGATAAAAAAAAGAACCGGGCGACCCGTTAAAATTGCTTAGCCGAGGTCCTGGAAGCCTAACACGGCGTGTTCTTGTGCAAAAAGCCGCTCCCAAGCTCCAGCTGGAAGTGTAAAAAGAACCGGGCTGGATAAAAAAAAGAACCGGGCTGGATCAAAAAAGAACCGGGCGACCCGTTAAAATTGCTTAGCCGAGGTCCTGGAAGCCTAACACGGCGTGATCTTGTGCAAAAAGCCGCTCCCGAGCTCCAGCTGGAAGTGTAAAAAGAACCGGGCTGGATAAAAAAAGAACCGGGCTGGATAAAAAAAAGAACCGGGCGACCCGTTAAAATTGCTTAGCCGAGGTCCTGGAAGCCTAACACGGCGTGTTCTTGTGCAAAAAGCCGCTCCCGAGCTCCAGCTGGAAGTGTAAAAAGAACCAGGCTGGATAAAAAAAAGAACCGGGCTGGATCAAAAAAGAACCGGGCGACCCGTTAAAATTGCTTAGCCGAGGTCCTGGAAGCCTAACACGGCGTGATCTTGTGCAAAAAGCCGCTCCCGAGCTCCAGCTGGAAGTGTAAAAAGAACCGGGCTGGATAAAAAAAGAACCGGGCTGGATAAAAAAAAGAACCGGGCGACCCGTTAAAATTGCTTAGCCGAGGTCCTGGAAGCCTAACACGGCGTGATCTTGTGCAAAAAGCCGCTCCCGAGCTCCAGCTGGAAGTGTAAAAAGAACCAGGCTGGATAAAAAAAAGAACCGGGCTGGATCAAAAAAGAACCGGGCGACCCGTTAAAATTGCTTAGCCGAGGTCCTGGAAGCCTAACACGGCGTGTTCTTGTGCAAAAAGCCGCTCCCGAGCTCCAGCTGGAAGTGTAAAAAGAACCGGGCTGGATAAAAAAAAGAACCGGGCTGGTTCAAAAAAGAACCGGGCAACCCGTTAAAATTGCTTAGCCGAGGTCCTGGAAGCCTAACACGGCGTGTTCTTGTGCAAAAAGCCGCTCCCGAGCTCCAGCTGGAAGTGTAAAAAGAACCAGGCTGGATAAAAAAAAGAACCGGGCTGGATCAAAAAAGAACCGGGCGACCCGTTAAAATTGCTTAGCTGAGGTCCTGGAAGCCTAACACGGCGTGATCTTGTGCAAAAAGCCGCTCCCGAGCTCCAGCTGGAAGTGTAAAAAGAACCGGGCTGGATAAAAAAAAAGAACCGGGCTGGTTCAAAAAAGAACCGGGCAACCCGTTAAAATTGCTTAGCCGAGGTCCTGGAAGCCTAACCCGGCGTGATCTTGCCCGAAAGTCGGCCTCTATACTTCCATTTTAGGTACCAGGGGCTATTAGTGTACTTGGTCCCACTAGTCAGTGTACTCATCCAGTTACCCCCCGTTTTCCAAAACACCATCGGCACGTATAAGGGGGGGACTCCTGAGAGAGATGAGGTATATGGCAGCGCAACACCAATCCGCTCCGCGCTGGTTCCCATGTCGGCTACGGATGAATAAAACCAGCCTGTCCCCCCTGGAGCTCACGAGACACGGAATTTTTTCTAAGTGCCAACGGCTCTTCCGAGCAAACGTGTCCGCTCCGGCTGGTTCCCCCGTCGGCCTCGAATGACGAAAAATGCCGGTCTCCGCCCGGAGCTCATGACAAACGAAAAATTTTCTAAGTGCCAACGGCACTAGCGAGCGAATGTGTCCGCTCGGCGCTGGTTCCCGGGTCGAACCCGGAAGACGAAAAACGCCGCTCTCCGCCCGGAGCTCATGACAAACGAAAAATTTTCTAAGTGCCAACGGCACTAGCGAGCGAATGTGTCCGCTCGGCGCTGGTTCCCGGGTCGAACCCGGAAGACGAAAAACGCCGCTCTCCGCCCGGAGCTCATGACAAACGAAAAATTTTCTAAGTGCCAACGGCACTAGCGAGCGAATGTGTCCGCTCGGCGCTGGTTCCCGGGTCGAACCCGGAAGACGAAAAACGCCGCTCTCCGCCCGGAGCTCATGACAAACGAAAAATTTTCTAAGTGCCAACGGCACTAGCGAGCGAATGTGTCCGCTCGGCGCTGGTTCCCGGGTCGAACCCGGAAGACGAAAAACGCCGCTCTCCGCCCGGAGCTCATTACAAACGAAAAATTTTCTAAGTGCCAACGGCACTAGCGAGCGAATGTGTCCGCTCGGCGCTGGTTCCCGGGTCGAACCCGGAAGACGAAAAACGCCGCTCTCCGCCCGGAGCTCATGACAAACGAAAAATTTTCTAAGTGCCAACGGCACTAGCGAGCGAATGTGTCCGCTCGGCGCTGGTTCCCGGGTCGAACCCGGAAGACGAAAAACGCCGCTCTCCGCCCGGAGCTCATGACAAACGAAAAATTTTCTAAGTGCCAACGGCACTAGCGAGCGAATGTGTCCGCTCGGCGCTGGTTCCCGGGTCGAACCCGGAAGACAAAAAACGCCGGTCTCCGCCCGGAGCTCATGACAAACGAAAAATTTTCTAAGTGCCAACGGCACTAGCGAGCGAATGTGTCCGCTCGGCGCTGGTTCCCGGGTCGAACCCGGAAGACGAAAAACGCCGGTCTCCGCCCGGAGCTCATGACAAACGAAAAATTTTCTAAGTGCCAACGGCACTAGCGAGCGAATGTGTCCGCTCGGCGCTGGTTCCCGGGTCGGACCCGGAAGACGAAAAACGCCGGTCTCCGCCCGGAGCTCATGACAAACGAAATATTTTCTAAGTGCCAACGGCACTAGCGAGCGAATGTGTCCGCTCGGCGCTGGTTCCCGGGTCGAACCCGGAAGACGAAAAACGCCGGTCTCCGCCCGGAGCTCATGACAAACGAAAAATTTTCTAAGTGCCAACGGCACTTGCGAGCGAATGTGTCCGCTCGGCGCTGGTTCCCGGGTCGGACCCGGAAGACGAAAAACGCCGGTCCTCGCCTGGAGGTCCCAGCAAAATCGGCGAAAAAACGACTAAGTGTCAACTTTCGAAAAAACGGCTAAGTGTCGACTTTCGAAAAAACGGCTAAGTGTCAACTTTCGAAAAAACGGCTAAGTGTCAACTTTCGAAAAAACGACTAAGTGCCCACGGCTCTGCGGGGCTTGTGAGTCCGCCCCGCGCCGGTTCGGCGGTCGGCCTCAAAAAGCAAAAAATCAGCCTCTCTCCCTGGAGCTCACCAAAAATTTGTCGAAATTTTTCTAAGTTCTCCTCGAGGTACCAGGGGGTGAGGTACCCGGGCTAAGGTGCAGTACCTTTTTTGGTCTTCAGGTGCGCCAGAGTACAATGAAATGGTCCCAGTAGTCAGTGTACTCATCGACTTTCCCCCCGTTTTCCAAAGCACCTCGTTTACGAGTATGGAGGAGATGGTGCTGGTCTCCCCACGGCGTCGGACACGCCGTCCTCGACAGCACAAGGTCGGATAGAAGACCTGGAAAGCGCCGTGGCACGCGCTGGAGGTGGGCACTTTGGCGAAAAAACGACTAAGTGTCAACTTTCGAAAAAACGACTAAGTGTCAACTTTCGAAAAAACGGCTAAGTGTCAACTTTCGAAAAAACGACTAAGTGTCACCTCTCTGAAAAAATGGCAAAGTGTCGCCTCTCTGAAAATTTTCTAAGTGCCCACGGCTCTGCGGGCTCGTGCATCCGAGCCGCGCCGGTTCTGCAACCGGCCTAGAATGACGAAAAATAACGGTCTCCTCCTGGAGCTCAGAGCCAATTGTGGCGAAAAAGTGGCAAAGTGCCCACGGCTCTGCGGGCTCGTGCATCCGACCCGCGCCGGTTCTGCAGCCGGCCTAGAATGACGAAAAATAACGGTCTCCTCCTGGAGCTCACAGCCAACTTGGCAAAAAGTTTCTAAGTGCCCACGGCCCTGCCGAGCTTTGGCGTCCGCCCAGCGCCGGTTCCGCAGTCGGCCTCGAATGACGAAAAATAACGGTCTCCTCCTGGAGCTCACAGCCAACTTGGCAAAAAGTTTCTAAGTGCCCACGGCCCTGCCGAGCTTTGGCGTCCGCTCAGCGCCGGTTCCGCAGTCGGCCTCGAATGACGAAAAATAACGGTCTCCTCCTGGAGCTCACAGCCAACTTGGCAAAAAGTTTCTAAGTGCCCACGGCCCTGCCGAGCTTTGGCGTCCGCCCAGCGCCGGTTCCGCAGTCGGCCTCGAATGACGAAAAATAACGGTCTCCTCCTGGAGCTCACAGCCAACTTGGCAAAAAGTTTCTAAGTGCCCACGGCCCTGCCGAGCTTTGGCGTCCGCTCAGCGCCGGTTCCGCAGTCGGCCTCGAATGACGAAAAATAACGGTCTCCTCCTGGAGCTCACAGCCAACTTGGCAAAAAGTTTCTAAGTGCCCACGGCCCTGCCGAGCTTTGGCGTCCGCCCAGCGCCGGTTCCGCAGTCGGCCTCGAATGACGAAAAATAACGGTCTCCTCCTGGAGCTCACAGCCAACTTGGCAAAAAGTTTCTAAGTGCCCACGGCCCTGCCGAGCTTTGGCGTCCGCCCAGCGCCGGTTCCGCAGTCGGCCTCGAATGACGAAAAATAACGGTCTCCTCCTGGAGCTCACAGCCAACTTGGCAAAAAGTTTCTAAGTGCCCACGGCCCTGCCGAGCTTTGGCGTCCGCTCAGCGCCGGTTCCGCAGTCGGCCTCGAATGACGAAAAATAACGGTCTCCTCCTGGAGCTCACAGCCAACTTGGCAAAAAGTTTCTAAGTGCCCACGGCCCTGCCGAGCTTTGGCGTCCGCCCAGCGCCGGTTCCGCAGTCGGCCTCGAATGACGAAAAATAACGGTCTCCTCCTGGAGCTCACAGCCAACTTGGCAAAAAGTTTCTAAGTGCCCACGGCCCTGCCGAGCTTTGGCGTCCGCTCAGCGCCGGTTCCGCAGTCGGCCTCGAATGACGAAAAATAACGGTCTCCTCCTGGAGCTCACAGCCAACTTGGCAAAAAGTTTCTAAGTGCCCACGGCCCTGCCGAGCTTTGGCGTCCGCCCAGCGCCGGTTCCGCAGTCGGCCTCGAATGACGAAAAATAACGGTCTCCTCCTGGAGCTCACAGCCAACTTGGCAAAAAGTTTCTAAGTGCCCACGGCCCTGCCGAGCTTTGGCGTCCGCTCAGCGCCGGTTCCGCAGTCGGCCTCGAATGACGAAAAATAACGGTCTCCTCCTGGAGCTCACAGCCAACTTGGCAAAAAGTTTCTAAGTGCCCACGGCCCTGCCGAGCTTTGGCGTCCGCCCAGCGCCGGTTCCGCAGTCGGCCTCGAATGACGAAAAATAACGGTCTCCTCCTGGAGCTCACAGCCAACTTGGCAAAAAGTTTCTAAGTGTCACATCTCTGAAAAAACGGCTAAGTGTCGACTTTCGAAAAAACGGCAAAGTGTCACATCTCTGAAAAAACGGCTAAGTGTCGACTTTCGAAAAAACGGCTAAGTGTCAACTTTCGAAAAAACGGCTAAGTGTCGCCTCTCTGAAAAAACGGCAAAGTGTCAACTTTCGAAAAAACGACAGAGTGTCGCCTCTCTGAAAAAACGACTAAGTGTCGACTCTGAGAAAATGGCAAAGTGCCCACGGCTCTGCGGGCTCGTGCATCCGACCCGCGCCGGTTCCCCAGCCGGCCTGAAATAAGGCAAAACCAGCCTCTCCGCCTGGAGCTCAGAGCCAACTTGGCGAATATTTTCTAAGTGCCCACGGCTCTGCGTGGCTACGGCGTCTGCCCAGCGCCGGTTCCTGGGTCGAACCCCGAGGACGAGGAATGCCGGTCTCCGCCTGGAGGTCCCAGCTTAATCGGCGAAAATTTTCTAAGTGCCCACGGCTCTGCCGGGCTCGTGCATCCGACCCGCGCCGGTTCCCCAGCCGGCCTGAAATAAGGCAAAACCAGGCTCTCCCCCTGGAGCTCAGAGCCAATTGTGGCGAAAAAACGACTAAGTGTCAACTTTCGAAAAAACGACTAAGTGTCAACTTTCCAAAAAAACGGCTAAGTGTCGACTTTCGAAAAAACGGCTAAGTGTCAACTTTCGAAAAAACGACTAAGTGTCGCCTCTGAAAAAACGACTAAGTGTCGCCTCTCTGAAAAAACGACTAAGTGCCCACGGCTCTGGGGGGCTTGTGAGTCCGCCCCGCGCCGGTTCGGCGGTCGGCCTCAAAAAGCGAAAAATCAGCCTCTCTCCCTGGAGCTCACCAAAAATTTGTCGAAATTTTTCTAAGTTCTCCTCGAGGTACCAGGGGGTGAGGTACCCGGGCTAAGGTGCAGTACCTTTTTTGGTCTTCAGGTGCGCCAGAGTACAATGAAATGGTCCCAGTAGTCAGTGTACTCATCGACTTTCCCCCCGTTTTCCAAAGCACCCCGTTTACGAGTATGGAGGAGATGGTGCTGGTCTCCCCACGGCGTCGGACACGCCGTCCTCGACAGCACAAGGTCGGATAGAAGACCTGAAAAGCGCCGTGGCACGCGCTGGAGGTGTCACTGTGGCGAAAAAGTGACTAAGTGTCAACTTTCGAAAAAACGGCTAAGTGTCAACTTTCGAAAAAACGGCTAAGTGTCAACTTTCGAAAAAACGGCTAAGTGTCAACTTTCGAAAAAACGACTAAGTGTCGCCTCTCTGAAAAAACGGCAAAGTGTCAACTTTCGAAAAAACGACTAAGTGTCAACTTTCGAAAAAACGACTAAGTGTCACCTCTCTGAAAAAATGGCA
>NW_028232576.1:20000-28026 GCF_054491065.1 Syngnathus leptorhynchus | reverse complement strand
CCACGCTTGGACAGCGGAGGAGCAACATCGTCATTATTATTCAATTAAAGTGTGCTAGACCTGAAGAAGGCCGATTTGGCCGAAACGTTGTCGTTATCTGTGCACACTTTATTATTTGGCCAAATCATACGATAGATTGTTCTTCTTTTTCTTTTTTTCAAAAAAAAAAAAAAAAAAAAAAAAAAAAAAAAAAAAAAAAAATAATAAAAAAATAAAAATTTTTTTTAAAAAAACACAAAAAAAGTACTGTTGTTTTTCATTTCACCACAAAGCACGACCAGCTGCACACATATATATAAAAATCTTTATTCCAAAATGCCACATCAAGGCGATGGTGGGTGGACGCTGGTTCGCCGTGGACGGCAGCGCCGGCCGGCGAGCCGTGATCTTGGACAGGGGTGGGTAGCGGGCCGCGGGGGGATGGACCGTGCGTTGCCCTTCTCTCCCCGGGGGGAACGTCAGTTCCCCAATCCGGGTGGGAGGAGGGCTCCATACTCCCATCCTAACCCTAACCCTAACCCTAACCCTAACCCTAACCCTAACCCTAACCCTAACCCTAACCCTAACCCTAACCCTAACCCTAACCCTAACCCTAACCCTAACCCTAACCCTAACCCTAACCCTGACTACTGGGACCATTTCATTGTACTCTGGCGCACCTGAAGACCAAAAAAGGTACTGCACCTTAGCCCGGGTACCTCACCCCCTGGTACCTCGAGGAGAACTTAGAAAAATTTCGACAAATTTTTGGTGCCGATGGTGTTTTGGAAAACGGGGGGTAACTGGATGAGTACACTGACTAGGGGGACCAGTACACTAGCGAGTGGGACCAGTACACTGACTAGTGGGACCAACACACTATGAGCGCCTGGTACCTAAAATGGAAGTATAGAGGCCGAATTTCGGGCAAGATCACGCCGTGTTAGGCTTCCAGGACCTCGGCTAAGCAATTTTAACGGGTCGCCCGGTTCTTTTTTGATCCAGCCCGGTTCTTTTTTTTATCCAGCCTGGTTCTTTTTACACTTCCAGCTGGAGCTCGGGAGCGGCTTTTTGCACAAGATCACGCCGTGTTAGGCTTCCAGGACCTCGGCTAAGCAATTTTAACGGGTCGCCCGGTTCTTTTTTGATCCAGCCCGGTTCTTTTTTTTATCCAGCCCGGTTCTTTTTACACTTCCAGCTGGAGCTCGGGAGCGGCTTTTTGCACAAGATCACGCCGTGTTAGGCTTCCAGGACCTCGGCTAAGCAATTTTAACGGGTCGCCCGGTTCTTTTTTTTATCCAGCCCGGTTCTTTTTTTATCCAGCCCGGTTCTTTTTACACTTCCAGCTGAAGCTCGGGAGCGGCTTTTTGCACAAGAACACGCCGTGTTAGGCTTCCAGGACCTCGGCTAAGCAATTTTAACGGGTCGCCCGGTTCTTTTTTGATCCAGCCCGGTTCTTTTTTTTATCCAGCCCGGTTCTTTTTACACTTCCAGCTGGAGCTTGGGAGCGGCTTTTTGCACAAGATCACGCCGGGTTAGGCTTCCAGGACCTCGGCTAAGCAATTTTAACGGGTCGCCCGGTTCTTTTTTGATCCAGCCCGGTTCTTTTTTTTATCCAGCCTGGTTCTTTTTACACTTCCAGCTGGAGCTCGGGAGCGGCTATTTGCACAAGATCACGCCGTGTTAGGCTTCCAGGACCTCGGCTAAGCAATTTTAACGGGTCGCCCGGTTCTTTTTTGATCCAGCCCGGTTCTTTTTTTTATCCAGCCCGGTTCTTTTTACACTTCCAGCTGGAGCTCGGGAGCGGCTTTTTGCACAAGATCACGCCGGGTTAGGCTTCCAGGACCTCGGCTAAGCAATTTTAACGGGTCGCCTGGTTCTTTTTTGATCCAGCCCGGTTCTTTTTTTATCCAGCCCGGTTCTTTTTACACTTCCAGCTGGAGCTCGGGAGCGGCTTTTTGCACAAGATCACGCCGTGTTAGGCTTCCAGGACCTCGGCTCAGCAATTTTAACGGGTCGCCCGGTTCTTTTTTGATCCAGCCCGGTTCTTTTTTTATCCAGCCCGGTTCTTTTTACACTTCCAGCTGGAGCTCGGGAGCGGCTTTTTGCACAAGATCACGCCGTGTTAGGCTTCCAGGACCTCGGCTAAGCAATTTTAACGGGTCGCCCGGTTCTTTTTTTTGATCCAGCCCGGTTCTTTTTTTTTATCCAGCCTGGTTCTTTTTACACTTCCAGCTGGAGCTCGGGAGCGGCTTTTTGCACAAGATCACGCCGTGTTAGGCTTCCAGGACCTCGGCTAAGCAATTTTAACGGGTCGCCCGGTTCTTTTTTGATCCAGCCCGGTTCTTTTTCCACTTCCAGCTGGAGCTCAGCAGCGGCTTTTTGCACAAGATCACGCCGGGTTAGGGTTCCAGGACCTCGGCTAAGCAATTTTAACGGGCCGCCCGGTTCTTTTTTTGAACCAGCCCGGTTCTTTTTACACTTCCAGCTGGAGCTCAGCAGCGGCTTTTTGCACAAGATCACGCCGGGTTAGGGTTCCAGGACCTCGGCTAAGCAATTTTAACGGGCCGCCCGGTTCTTTTTTTGATCCAGCCCGGTTCTTTTTACACTTCCAGCTGGAGCTCAGCAGCGGCTTTTTGCACAAGATCACGCCGGGTTAGGCTTCCAGGACCTCGGCTAAGCACTTCTAACGGGCCCTGGTCCACCCCTGCCAGCGCATTTCAAAACTTGGCATTAATTTCGACCTAAGAGACGAAGTCTGATTTTTTTCTACCACTTGGGCGGCCTTTTTGCACCCAGAACACCCGCACCGGCACCATAAATTCGAAGGGTGCCGAGTGCGTCGGCGCAGATTCTGCGACGGAGTGACACTTCCCTCTTGTGGACATTCGGCGGTAGGTGAAATGCGCACTCGGTCTTCTCTTTTCTTTTCCTTCCAGTGAAACTTTGGCAACATTCTGCGAGCTGCTGGCTTCCAGAACCTCGGCCAAGCAGGTGGAGGATTTTTTTCCACTTCCAGCTGGAGGTGAGGAGGGACTTTTTGGGCAAGATCACGCCGACTTAGCAAGCAAGGTGGAAGTGCCAGCATGCAGTGGCTGGAAGTGTGGATGTGGAGCTCCAGCACCCTCCCTGCCTATGGAAGTGTGGAGCTCCAGCACCCTCCCTGCCTATGGAAGTGTGGAGCTCCAGCACCCTCCCTGCCTATGGAAGTGTGGAGCTCCAGCACCCTCCCTGCCTATGGAAGTGTGGAGCTCCAGCACCCTCCCTGCCTATGGAAGTGTGGAGCTCCAGCACCCTCCCTGCCTATGGAAGTGTGGAGCTCCAGCACCCTCCCTGCCTATGGAAGTGTGGAGCTCCAGCACCCTCCCTGCCTATGGAAGTGTGGAGCTCCAGCACCCTCCCTGCCTATGGAAGTGTGGAGCTCCAGCACCCTCCCTGCCTATGGAAGTGTGGAGCTCCAGCACCCTCCCTGCCTATGGAAGTGTGGAGCTCCAGCACCCTCCCTGCCTATGGAAGTGTGGAGCTCCAGCACCCTCCCTGCCTATGGAAGTGTGGAGCTCCAGCACCCTCCCTGCCTATGGAAGTGTGGAGCTCCAGCACCCTCCCTGCCTATGGAAGTGTGGAGCTCCAGCACCCTCCCTGCCTATGGAAGTGTGGAGCTCCAGCACCCTCCCTGCCTAAGGAAGTGTGGAGCTCCAGCACCCTCCCTGCCTATGGAAGTGTGGAGCTCCAGCACCCTCCCTGCCTATGGAAGTGTGGAGCTCCAGCACCCTCCCTGCCTATGGAAGTGTGGAGCTCCAGCACCCTCCCTGCCTATGGAAGTGTGGAGCTCCAGCACCCTCCCTGCCTATGGAAGTGTGGAGCTCCAGCACCCTCCCTGCCTATGGAAGTGTGGAGCTCCAGCACCCTCCCTGCCTATGGAAGTGTGGAGCTCCAGCACCCTCCCTGCCTAAGGAAGTGTGGAGCTCCAGCACCCTCCCTGCCTATGGAAGTGTGGAGCTCCAGCACCCTCCCTGCCTATGGAAGTGTGGAGCTCCAGCACCCTCCCTGCCTATGGAAGTGTGGAGCTCCAGCACCCTCCCTGCCTATGGAAGTGTGGAGCTCCAGCACCCTCCCTGCCTATGGAAGTGTGGAGCTCCAGCACCCTCCCTGCCTATGGAAGTGTGGAGCTCCAGCACCCTCCCTGCCTATGGAAGTGTGGAGCTATGGAGCTATGGAGCTATGGAGCTCTGGGGCTATGGAAGTATGGAGCTATGGAGCTATGGAGCTATGGAGCTATGGAGCTCTGGAGCTATGGAAGTATGGAGCTATGGAGCTATGGATGTATGGAGCTATGGAGCCACCAGCCAGCCAGGCTGGAGCTATGGAAGTATGGAGCCATGGAGCTCTGGAGCTATGGAAGTATGGAGCTATGGAGCTATGGAGTTATGGAGCTATGGAAGTATGGAGCTATGGAGCTCTGGAGCTATGGAGCCACCAGCCAGCACCCTCCGTGGCTCAACCACGCCGGCCCAGAGTTCCAGCCGCTCGGCTTCACTCTCTCACAAGCCCCGCCTGGAGCTCCCCAGCCCGCCCCTGGTACCTCAACTACCGAGGCCAGCCGCTCGACCACGCCGGCGCAGAGTTCCAGCCGCTCGGATAAGCTCTGCCACTCTCCCGCTAAGCAGCCACCGGTAACGGGGAAATGTCGCCGCCTTGTGGACACGCCCTTGTAAATGAATGGGCTTTCGCACTTAGTGCAATTTTCGCCAGCTCCGTGGCTGCAAGTATGGAGCTATGGAGCCACCAGCCAGGCTGGAGCTCTGGAGCTCTGGAAGTATGGAGCTCTGGAGCTATGGAGCTATGGAGCTATGGAGCTATGGAGCTATGGAGCTATGGAGCTCTGGGGCTATGGAGCTATGGAGCTATGGAGCTATGGAAGTATGGAGCTATGGAGCTATGGAGCTATGGAGCTATGGAAGTATGGAAGTATGGAGCTATGGAGCTATGGAAGTACGGAGCTATGGAGCTCTGGAAGTATGGAGCTCTGGAGCTATGGAGCTCTGGAGGTATGGAGCTATGGAGCTATGGAGCTATGGAGCTATGGAGCCCTGGAGCTCTGGAGGTATGGAGCTATGGTGCTATGGAGCTCTGAAGCCATGGAGCTCTGGTGCTATGGAGCTCTGGAGCTCTGGAGGTATGGAGCTCTGGAGGTATGGAGCTCTGGAGGTATGGAGCTCTGGAGGTATGGAGCTATGGAGCCCTGGAGCCCTGGAGCTATGGAGCCCTGGAGCTATGGAGCCCTGGAGCCCTGGAGCTATGGAGCCCTGGAGCTATGGAGCTATGGAGCTATGGAGCCCTGGAGCTATGGAGCTATGGAGCTCTGGTGCTATGGAGCTATGGAGCTCTGGTGCTATGGAGCTATGGAGCTCTGGTGCTATGGAGCTATGGAGCTCTGGTGCTATGGAGCTATGGAGCTCTGGTGCTATGGAGCTATGGAGCTCTGGTGCTATGGAGCTATGGAGCTCTGGTGCTATGGAGCTATGGAGCTCTGGAGCTCTGGAGCTCTGGAGCTCTGGTGCTATGGAGCTATGGAGCTCTGGTGCTATGGAGCTCTGGTGCTATGGAGCTCTGGTGCTATGGAGCTATGGAGCTCTGGTGCTATGGAGCTCTGGAGCTATGGAGCTCTGGAGGTATGGAGCTCTGGAGCTATGGAGCTCTGGAGGTATGGAGCTATGGAGCCCTGGAGCTCTGGAGGTATGGAGCTATGGTGCTATGGAGCTCTGAAGCCATGGAGCTCTGGTGCTATGGAGCTATGGAGCTCTGGTGCTATGGAGCTATGGAGGTATGGAGCCACCAGCCAGCACCCTCCGTGGCTGGATCAATGGAAGTGGTTTAGGTACCAGGCAGCCAAAGGGCCGAGGCCTCACGCTCGACCACGCCGGCGCAGAGTTCCAGCCGCTCGGATAAGCTCTGTCACTCACCCGCCGCGCAGCCACCGGTAACGGGGAAATGTCGCCGCCTGGCGGACACGCCGTTGTAAATGAATGGGCTTTCGCACTTAGTGCAATTTTCGCCAACTCTCTGACTGGAGCTATGGAAGTATGGAGCTATGGAGCCACCAGCCACCCAGGCTGGAGCTATGGAGCTCTGGAGGTATGGAGCTCTGGTGCTATGGAAGTCTGGAGCTATGGAGCTATGGAAGTATGGCGCTATGGAGCTATGGAGCTCTGGAAGTATGGAGCTATGGAGCTATGGAGCTCTGGAGGTATGGAGCTATGGAGCCCTGGAGCCCTGGAGCTATGGAGCCCTGGAGCTATGGAGCTATGGAGCCCTGGAGCTATGGAGCTATGGAGCCCTGGAGCTATGGAGCTATGGAGCCCTGGTGCTATGGAGCTATGGAGCTCTGGTGCTATGGAGCTATGGAGCTCTGGTGCTATGGAGCTATGGAGCTCTGGTGCTATGGAGCTATGGAGCTCTGGTGCTATGGAGCTATGGAGCTCTGGTGCTATGGAGCTATGGAGCTCTGGTGCTATGGAGCTATGGAGCTCTGGTGCTATGGAGCTATGGAGCTCTGGTGCTATGGAGCTATGGAGCTCTGGTGCTATGGAGCTATGGAGCTCTGGTGCTATGGAGCTATGGAGCTCTGGTGCTATGGAGCTCTGGAGCTCTGGAGGTATAGAGCTCTGGAGGTATGGAGCCACCAGCCAGCACCCTCCGTGGCTGGATCAATGGAAGTGGTTTAGGTACCAGGCAGCCAAAGGGCCGAGGCCTCACGCTCGACCACGCCGGCGCAGAGTTCCAGCCGCTCGGATAAGCTCTGTCACTCACCCGCCGCGCAGCCACCGGTAAAGGGGAAATGTCGCCGCCTTGTGGACACGCCGTTGTAAATGAATGGGCTTTCGCACTTAGTGCAATTTTAGCCAACTCTCTGACTGGAGCTATGGAAGTATGGAGCTATGGAGCCACCAGCCACCCAGGCTGGAGCTATGGAGCTATGGAGCTCTGGTGCTATGGAGCTATGGAGCTCTGGTGCTATGGAGCTCTGGAGCTCTGGTGCTATGGAGCTATGGAGCTATGGAGCTCTGGAAGTATGGAGCTCTGGTGCTATGGAGCTATGGAGCTGTGGTGCTATGGAGCTATGGAGCTCTGGTGCTATGGAGCTATGGAGCTCTGGTGCTATGGAGCTATGGAGCTCTGGTGCTATGGAGCTATGGAGCTATGGAGCTCTGGAAGTATGGAGCTCTGGTGCTATGGAGCTATGGAGCTCTGGTGCTATGGAGCTATGGAGCTCTGGTGCTATGGAGCTATGGAGCTCTGGTGCTATGGAGCTATGGAGCTCTGGTGCTATGGAGCTCTGGTGCTATGGAGCTATGGAGCTCTGGTGCTATGGAGCTATGGAGCTCTGGTGCTATGGAGCTATGGAGCTCTGGTGCTATGGAGCTATGGAGCTCTGGTGCTATGGAGCTATGGAGCTCTGGTGCTATGGAGCTATGGAGCTATGGAGCCACCAGCCAGCACCCTCCGTGGCTGGATCAATGGAAGTGTTTTAGGTACCAGGCAGCCAAAGGGCCGGGGCCTCACGCTCGACCACGCCGGCGCAGAGTTCCAGCCGCTCGGATAAGCTCTGTCACTCACCCGCCACGCAGCCACCGGTAACGGGGAAATGTCGCCGCCTGGCGGACACGCCGTTGTAAATGAATGGGCTTTCGCACTTAGTGCAATTTTCGCCAACTCTCTGACTGGAGCTATGGAAGTATGGAGCTATGGAGCCACCAGCCACCCAGGCTGGAGCTATGGAGCTCTGGAGGTATGGAGCTATGGAGCCCTGGAGCTATGGAGCTATGGAGCCCTGGAGCTATGGAGCCCTGGAGCTATGGAGCTATGGAGCTCTGGTGCTATGGAGCTATGGAGCTCTGGTGCTATGGAGCTATGGAGCTCTGGTGCTATGGAGCTATGGAGCTCTGGTGCTATGGAGCTATGGAGCTCTGGTGCTATGGAGCTATGGAGCTCTGGTGCTATGGAGCTATGGAGCTCTGGTGCTATGGAGCTATGGAGCTCTGGTGCT
>NW_028232576.1:0-7500 GCF_054491065.1 Syngnathus leptorhynchus | reverse complement strand
AGAGGCGGACCGTCCGGGGCGACTCTCGGCCTGTGTTTTCGGAGCCGGCCGGGCCTCACGCTCCCTCCTTGGATGGACAACATTCGTAGTTGACACTTTGTGTCATTTTATCCGAGCGGGCGGGCGCCTCGAGAGGCGGACCGTCCGGGGCGACTCTCGGCCTGTGTTTTCGGAGCCGGCCGGGCCTCACGCTCCCTCCTTGGATGGACAACATTCGTAGTTGACACTTTGTGTCATTTTATCCGAGCGGGCGGGCGCCGCGAGGCGGACCGTCCGGGGCGACTCTCGGCCTGTGTTTAAGGAGCCGGCCGGGCATCACGCTCCTTCCTTGGATGGACAACATTCGCAGTTGACACTTTGTGTCATTTTATCCGAGCAGACGGGCGCCGCGAGGCGGACCGTCCGGGGCGACTCTCGGCCTGTGTTTTCGGAGCCGGCCGGGCATCACGCTCCCTCCTTGGATGGACAACATTCGTAGTTGACACTTTGTGTCATTTTATCCGAGCAGACGGGCGCCGCGAGGCGACCGTCCGGGGCGACTCTCGGCCTGTGTTTAAGGAGCCGGCCGGGCATCACGCTCCTTCCTTGGATGGACAACATTCGTAGTTGACACTTTGTGTCATTTTATCCGAGCGGGCGGGCGCCGCGAGGCGGACCGTCCGGGGCGACTCTCGGCCTGTGTTTAAGGAGCCGGCCGGGCATCACGCTCCTTCCTTGGATGGACAACATTCGCAGTTGACACTTTGTGTCATTTTATCCGAGCAGACGGGCGCCGCGAGGCGGACCGTCCGGGGCGACTCTCGGCCTGTGTTTTCGGAGCCGGCCGGGCATCACGCTCCCTCCTTGGATGGACAACATTCGTAGTTGACACTTTGTGTCATTTTATCCGAGCAGACGGGCGCCGCGAGGCGGACCGTCCGGGGCGACTCTCGGCCTGTGTTTAAGGAGCCGGCCGGGCATCACGCTCCTTCCTTGGATGGACAACATTCGTAGTTGACACTTTGTGTCATTTTATCCGAGCGGGCGGGCGCCGCGAGGCGGACCGTCCGGGGCGACTCTCGGCCTGTGTTTAAGGAGCCGGCCGGGCATCACGCTCCTTCCTTGGATGGACAACATTCGCAGTTGACACTTTGTGTCATTTTATCCGAGCAGACGGGCGCCGCGAGGCGGACCGTCCGGGGCGACTCTCGGCCTGTGTTTAAGGAGCCGGCCGGGCATCACGCTCCTTCCTTGGATGGACAACATTCGTAGTTGACACTTTGTGTCATTTTATCCGAGCGGGCGGGCGCCGCGAGGCGGACCGTCCGGGGCGACTCTCGGCCTGTGTTTAAGGAGCCGGCCGGGCATCACGCTCCTTCCTTGGATGGACAACATTCGCAGTTGACACTTTGTGTCATTTTATCCGAGCAGACGGGCGCCGCGAGGCGGACCGTCCGGGGCGACTCTCGGCCTGTGTTTTCGGAGCCGGCCGGGCATCACGCTCCCTCCTTGGATGGACAACATTCGTAGTTGACACTTTGTGTCATTTTATCCGAGCAGACGGGCGCCGCGAGGCGGACCGTCCGGGGCGACTCTCGGCCTGTGTTTAAGGAGCCGGCCGGGCATCACGCTCCTTCCTTGGATGGACAACATTCGCAGTTGACACTTTGTGTCATTTTGTTCGGCCTGTGTTTAAGGAGGCGGCCGTCCTCCACTCGGTCCGTGTTTAAGGAGCGACACTCGCGCTCCGGTTCGGCCTGTATTTAGGGAGGCGGCCGTCCTCCGCTTGGTCTGTGTTAAGGGCGACACTCGGTCCATGTTTGAGGAGCCTGGCCCTGACGCTCCTCTCCGGCCTGTGTTTAAGGAGGCGGCCGTCCTCCCCTTGGTCTGTGTTAAGGGCGACACTCGGTCCATGTTTGAGGAGCCTGGCCCTGACGCTCCTCTCCGGCCTGTGTTTAAGGAGGCGGCCGTCCTCCCCTTGGTCTGTGTTAAGGGCGACACTCGGTCCGTGTTTAAGGAGCCTGGCCCTCGCGCTCCGGTTCGGCCTGTATTTAGGGAGGCGGCCGTCCTCCGCTTGGTCTGTGTTAAGGGCGACACTCGGTCCATGTTTGAGGAGCCTGGCCCTGACGCTCCTCTCCGGCCTGTGTTTAAGGAGGCGGCCGTCCTCCCCTTGGTCTGTGTTAAGGGCGACACTCGGTCCGTGTTTAAGGAGCGGCCCTCGCGCTCCGGTTCGGCCTGTATTTAGGGAGGCGGCCGTCCTCCGCTTGGTCTGTGTTAAGGGCGACACTCGGTCCGTGTTTAAGGAGCCGGCCCTGACGCTCCTCTTCGGCCTGTGTTTAAGGAGGCGGCCGTCCTCCACTTCCTTCCATGCACCACCACATTCGCAGTTGACACTTTGCCATTTTTTCAGAGAGGTGACACTTAGTCGTTTTTTCGAAAGTTGACACTTAGTCGTTTTTTCGAAAGTTGACACTTTGCCGTTTTTTCAGAGAGGCGACACTTAGTCGTTTTTTCGAAAGTTGACACTTAGCCGTTTTTTCGAAAGTTGACACTTAGCCGTTTTTTCGAAAGTTGACACTTAGCCGTTTTTTCGAAAGTTGACACTTAGTCACTTTTTCGCCACAGTGACACCTCCAGCGCGTGCCACGGCGCTTTTCAGGTCTTCTATCCGACCTTGTGCTGTCGAGGACGGCGTGTCCGACGCCGTGGGGAGACCAGCACCATCTCCTCCATACTCGTAAACGGGGTGCTTTGGAAAACGGGGGGAAAGTCGATGAGTACACTGACTACTGGGACCATTTCATTGTACTCTGGCGCACCTGAAGACCAAAAAAGGTACTGCACCTTAGCCCGGGTACCTCACCCCCTGGTACCTCGAGGAGAACTTAGAAAAATTTCGACAAATTTTTGGTGAGCTCCAGGGAGAGAGGCTGATTTTTCGCTTTTTGAGGCCGACCGCCGAACCGGCGCGGGGCGGACTCACAAGCCCCGCAGAGCCGTGGGCACTTAGTCGTTTTTTCAGAGAGGCGACACTTAGTCGTTTTTTCAGAGGCGACACTTAGTCGTTTTTTCGAAAGTTGACACTTAGCCGTTTTTTCGAAAGTCGACACTTAGCCGTTTTTTTGGAAAGTTGACACTTAGTCGTTTTTTCGAAAGTTGACACTTAGTCGTTTTTTCGCCACAATTGGCTCTGAGCTCCAGGGGGAGAGCCTGGTTTTGCCTTATTTCAGGCCGGCTGGGGAACCGGCGCGGGTCGGATGCACGAGCCCGGCAGAGCCGTGGGCACTTAGAAAATTTTCGCCGATTAAGCTGGGACCTCCAGGCGGAGACCGGCATTCCTCGTCCTCGGGGTTCGACCCAGGAACCGGCGCTGGGCAGACGCCGTAGCCACGCAGAGCCGTGGGCACTTAGAAAATATTCGCCAAGTTGGCTCTGAGCTCCAGGCGGAGAGGCTGGTTTTGCCTTATTTCAGGCCGGCTGGGGAACCGGCGCGGGTCGGATGCACGAGCCCGCAGAGCCGTGGGCACTTTGCCATTTTCTCAGAGTCGACACTTAGTCGTTTTTTCAGAGAGGCGACACTCTGTCGTTTTTTCGAAAGTTGACACTTTGCCGTTTTTTCAGAGAGGCGACACTTAGCCGTTTTTTCGAAAGTTGACACTTAGCCGTTTTTTCGAAAGTCGACACTTAGCCGTTTTTTCAGAGATGTGACACTTTGCCGTTTTTTCGAAAGTCGACACTTAGCCGTTTTTTCAGAGATGTGACACTTAGAAACTTTTTGCCAAGTTGGCTGTGAGCTCCAGGAGGAGACCGTTATTTTTCGTCATTCGAGGCCGACTGCGGAACCGGCGCTGGGCGGACGCCAAAGCTCGGCAGGGCCGTGGGCACTTAGAAACTTTTTGCCAAGTTGGCTGTGAGCTCCAGGAGGAGACCGTTATTTTTCGTCATTCGAGGCCGACTGCGGAACCGGCGCTGAGCGGACGCCAAAGCTCGGCAGGGCCGTGGGCACTTAGAAACTTTTTGCCAAGTTGGCTGTGAGCTCCAGGAGGAGACCGTTATTTTTCGTCATTCGAGGCCGACTGCGGAACCGGCGCTGGGCGGACGCCAAAGCTCGGCAGGGCCGTGGGCACTTAGAAACTTTTTGCCAAGTTGGCTGTGAGCTCCAGGAGGAGACCGTTATTTTTCGTCATTCGAGGCCGACTGCGGAACCGGCGCTGAGCGGACGCCAAAGCTCGGCAGGGCCGTGGGCACTTAGAAACTTTTTGCCAAGTTGGCTGTGAGCTCCAGGAGGAGACCGTTATTTTTCGTCATTCGAGGCCGACTGCGGAACCGGCGCTGGGCGGACGCCAAAGCTCGGCAGGGCCGTGGGCACTTAGAAACTTTTTGCCAAGTTGGCTGTGAGCTCCAGGAGGAGACCGTTATTTTTCGTCATTCGAGGCCGACTGCGGAACCGGCGCTGGGCGGACGCCAAAGCTCGGCAGGGCCGTGGGCACTTAGAAACTTTTTGCCAAGTTGGCTGTGAGCTCCAGGAGGAGACCGTTATTTTTCGTCATTCGAGGCCGACTGCGGAACCGGCGCTGAGCGGACGCAAAGCTCGGCAGGGCCGTGGGCACTTAGAAACTTTTTGCCAAGTTGGCTGTGAGCTCCAGGAGGAGACCGTTATTTTTCGTCATTCGAGGCCGACTGCGGAACCGGCGCTGGGCGGACGCCAAAGCTCGGCAGGGCCGTGGGCACTTAGAAACTTTTTGCCAAGTTGGCTGTGAGCTCCAGGAGGAGACCGTTATTTTTCGTCATTCGAGGCCGACTGCGGAACCGGCGCTGAGCGGACGCCAAAGCTCGGCAGGGCCGTGGGCACTTAGAAACTTTTTGCCAAGTTGGCTGTGAGCTCCAGGAGGAGACCGTTATTTTTCGTCATTCGAGGCCGACTGCGGAACCGGCGCTGGGCGGACGCCAAAGCTCGGCAGGGCCGTGGGCACTTAGAAACTTTTTGCCAAGTTGGCTGTGAGCTCCAGGAGGAGACCGTTATTTTTCGTCATTGGAGGCCGACTGCGGAACCGGCGCTGGGCGGACGCCAAAGCTCGGCAGGGCGTGGGCACTTAGAAACTTTTTGCCAAGTTGGCTGTGAGCTCCAGGAGGAGACCGTTATTTTTCGTCATTCTAGGCCGGTTGCAGAACCGGCGCGGCTCGGATGCACGAGCCCGCAGAGCCGTGGGCACTTAGAAAATTTTCAGAGAGGCGACACTTTGCCATTTTTTCAGAGAGGTGACACTTAGTCGTTTTTTCGAAAGTTGACACTTAGCCGTTTTTTCGAAAGTTGACACTTAGTCGTTTTTTCGAAAGTTGACACTTAGTCGTTTTTTCGCCAAAGTGCCCACCTCCAGCGCGTGCCACGGCGCTTTCCAGGTCTTCTATCCGACCTTGTGCTGTCGAGGACGGCGTGTCCGACGCCGTGGGGAGACCAGCACCATCTCCTCCATACTCGTAAACGAGGTGCTTTGGAAAACGGGGGGAAAGTCGATGAGTACACTGACTACTGGGACCATTTCATTGTACTCTGGCGCACCTGAAGACCAAAAAAGGTACTGCACCTTAGCCCGGGTACCTCACCCCCTGGTACCTCGAGGAGAACTTAGAAAAATTTCGACAAATTTTTGGTGAGCTCCAGGGAGAGAGGCTGATTTTTCGCTTTTTGAGGCCGACCGCCGAACCGGCGCGGGGCGGACTCACAAGCCCCGCAGAGCCGTGGGCACTTAGTCGTTTTTTCGAAAGTTGACACTTAGCCGTTTTTTCGAAAGTTGACACTTAGCCGTTTTTTCGAAAGTCGACACTTAGCCGTTTTTTCGAAAGTTGACACTTAGTCGTTTTTTCGCTGATTTTGCTGGGACCTCCAGGCGAGGACCGGCGTTTTTCGTCTTCCGGGTTCGACCCGGGAACCAGCGCCGAGCGGACACATTCGCTCGCAAGTGCCGTTGGCACTTAGAAAATTTTTCGTTTGTCATGAGCTCCGGGCGGAGACCGGCGTTTTTCGTCTTCCGGGTTCGACCCGGGAACCAGCGCCGAGCGGACACATTCGCTCGCAAGTGCCGTTGGCACTTAGAAAATTTTTCGTTTGTCATGAGCTCCGGGCGGAGACCGGCGTTTTTCGTCTTCCGGGTTCGACCCGGGAACCAGCGCCGAGCGGACACATTCGCTCGCTAGTGCCGTTGGCACTTAGAAAATTTTTCGTTTGTCATGAGCTCCGGGCGGAGACCGGCGTTTTTCGTCTTCCGGGTTCGACCCGGGAACCAGCGCCGAGCGGACACATTCGCTCGCTAGTGCCGTTGGCACTTAGAAAATTTTTCGTTTGTCATGAGCTCCGGGCGGAGAGCGGCGTTTTTCGTCTTCCGGGTTTGACCCGGGAACCAGCGCCGAGCGGACACATTCGCTCGCTAGTGCCGTTGGCACTTAGAAAATTTTTCGTTTGTCATGAGCTCCGGGCGAGGACCGGCGTTTTTCGTCTTCCGGGTTCGACCCGGGAACCAGCGCCGAGCGGACACATTCGCTCGCTAGTGCCGTTGGCACTTAGAAAATTTTTCGTTTGTCATGAGCTCCGGGCGGAGAGCGGCGTTTTTCGTCTTCCGGGTTCGACCCGGGAACCAGCGCCGAGCGGACACATTCGCTCGCTAGTGCCGTTGGCACTTAGAAAATTTTTCGTTTGTCATGAGCTCCGGGCGGAGACCGGCGTTTTTCGTCTTCCGGGTTCGACCCGGGAACCAGCGCCGAGCGGACACATTCGCTCGCTAGTGCCGTTGGCACTTAGAAAATTTTTCGTTTGTCATGAGCTCCGGGCGAGGACCGGCGTTTTTCGTCTTCCGGGTTCGACCCGGGAACCAGCGCCGAGCGGACACATTCGCTCGCTAGTGCCGTTGGCACTTAGAAAATTTTTCGTTTGTCATGAGCTCCGGGCGGAGACCGGCATTTTTCGTCATTCGAGGCCGACGGGGGAACCAGCCGGAGCGGACACGTTTGCTCGGAAGAGCCGTTGGCACTTAGAAAAAATTCCGTGTCTCGTGAGCTCCAGGGGGGACAGGCTGGTTTTATTCATCCGTAGCCGACATGGGAACCAGCGCGGAGCGGATTGGTGTTGCGCTGCCATATACCTCATCTCTCTCAGGAGTCCCCCCCTTATACGTGCCGATGGTGTTTTGGAAAACGGGGGGTAACTGGATGAGTACACTGACTAGGGGGACCAGTACACTAGCGAGTGGGACCAGTACACTGACTAGTGGGACCAACACACTATGAGCGCCTGGTACCTAAAATGGAAGTATAGAGGCCGAATTTCGGGCAAGATCACGCCGTGTTAGGCTTCCAGGACCTCGGCTAAGCAATTTTAACGGGTCGCCCGGTTCTTTTTTGATCCAGCCCGGTTCTTTTTTTATCCAGCCCGGTTCTTTTTACACTTCCAGCTGGAGCTCGGGAGCGGCTTTTTGCACAAGATCACGCCGTGTTAGGCTTCCAGGACCTCGGCTAAGCAATTTTAAC